>NW_022985913.1:0-27258 GCF_902459505.1 Geotrypetes seraphini
ACATCCTTAGGCCGGAGGAGATTTGTGAACTGTTGCGGGAATTTTTCGCTGAGGTGTATAGAGATCCTGGCCCTGAGCTTTTGGATGGGCAACTTTACCTTGACAGCCTCGATTTGCCTAGCTTATCTCAGCGGGAGGCGGCCGTTTTGGATCTTCCCATTACCGCAGAGGAGGTGGAAGGGGTGATCGGGGTCAGTCCGTTGGGAAAGGCGCCGGGCCCGGATGGGTTTCGGAGTGAGTTCTATAAGTTGTTGGTGACGGACGTAGCGCCAGTACTGGCTGAGGTTTATAATCTGAGTGTCGCTAAGGGCTTTCTCCCTCGCTACGTAAATCTAGCGTCTATTATAGTTCTCCCGAAGCCTGGCAAGGACCCTCTTTTGCCTGAATCGTATCGTCCTATCTCATTGTTGAATTATGAGGCGAAGCTTTTGGCTAAACTTCTGGCTAACCGCCTGGCGCGTGTTTTGCCATCGGTGATCTTAGACTCTCAGGTGGGGTTTGTGCGGGATAGGCCGGTGGCTAAGAATATCCGGCGCATCTTGTTGGCGTTGGAACGGGTGGGACAGGACGGTAGCCCCGCCATGCTCATCAGTTTTGATGCAGAGAAGGCCTTCGATAAGGTGCGGTGGGGGTACCTTTTTGCGGTGCTGAGGACGTACGGTTTGGGCCCCTTCTTTTTTGGTGCAATCCAGGCATTGTATAGTGATCCAGAGGCGCGGATATTAGTTAATGGGACTTGCTCGGGTTTTTTCCCTATTGGCCTGGGGACTCGCCAGGGCTGTCCCTTGTCGCCGCTCCTTTTTGTGCTATCTTTAGATCCTTTGCTTCGGGAGCTTCAGGCAAATGCGGATATTCGGGGATTGGTCCTGGGTGATTCACATTTTAAACTGGCGGCGTTTGCGGATGATCTCTTGGTCTTTTTAACAGACCCGCAGCATTCCTTGCCCGTATTGTTGGAAAGTCTTCGGGAATACGGAGATTTCTCTGGCTTCGCCTTGAATTTTGCGAAATCTGAGGCGCTGGCTTCCTCGGTTCATCTTCGGCGGAGATGGGGGGCTGGTTTCCCGTTGCGCTGGGCTGACACCTCTTTTAGATATCTGGGGTTTAGGCTGACGATGGATGTGGCCCAACTGTATCGTCTTAACATTGATAAACTCCTGGCGGATACTAAACTGTTGCTAGCCAAATGGCAGGCGTTGCCGTTGTCCCTGTTGGGGAGAATCCATTTATTCCGTATGGTTGTATTCCCGAGGTGGCTTTACGTTCTTCAGACTCTTCCCCTTTCCTTATTGCAGAGGGATATTCGTTCCCTTACCTCCTTATTGATCCGGTTTTGTTGGGGTGGGCGCAGACCTAAACTGAAATGGTCCCTGTTGGTGGGGCCTGCCCACGGGGGTGGTTTGGGGGTGCCTGACATCCGGGTTTATAACCAGGCCTGTTTGCTTCGTCATCTTAGTGATTGGGTGTTGGGTACCTCTTTTTATACGGATCTCTCTCTGGAGAGGGATCATTTCTATCCTCTTCATCTCTTGTACCTCCTCCATGCCCCGTTGTCTAAACTGCCGAGACCCTGTAAGCGTAGTATTTTGTTTCGGTCCTTGTGGACAGTGTGGCATCAAATCCTTCGGTTGTGGAATCAGGACGCTCATTCTAGTGTATTTCTAACCGTTGGCGGGGAATTTAGCTTTCCCTCCGGGGGTTGGACCTTCCGTGTTCGGTCGCTGGAGGGCGCGGGGGGTGGAACAGTTGCGGCATGTTCTGCGGGATGATGGGTCTCTCTCACCTTCTGCTGAGTTGGTGGGGAGGGGGGTCCCTGAGATTGGCCTTCCATTTGCTTACTGTCAACTCAGTCACTATGTGGCTTCCCTTCCGGGGACTTCCTTGCGGGGGGATTTTGGGACCCAGCTCTGTACTTTTTTGGCTGCGGATCCTGATACTAGGGTCTCTATATCTGCTTTGCATGGCCGGATTCTAGCTCTTTGCCCGCCTAGGGTTTTCCCTGGTATCTTGGAGGCATGGCAGCGGGACTTGGGTAGGGACTTGGGGGACGATTTCTTGTTAAAAACCCTGAATCGAACTGCGGGCTTGGTACATAGTGCTGAGCTACGTGAATGTCACTTTCGCACTGTCCTGCGGGCCTACGCTTCCCAGAGTCAGGCTTACCATATGGGTTGTATTGATACTCAGTTATGTATCCGCTGTTCGGTGGAGGTAAATTCTTATTTTCATGGTCTCTGGAGTTGTGCGGGGATTCAGACCTTCTGGACGGAGCTGGCATCCTTCTTACAGGGCTTGTTGCGGACCCCTGTGCCAGTATCCGTGCAGTCTATGCTGTTTGCCCATTTTTCATTCTTGTATATGTACAATTCTTATGAAAAATTATTTCTTAGTAAATGTTTTATTTTGGGGAAGAAATGTATCTTATGTTGCTGGCTGTCTCCTGAACCACCTTCATTCTGGTACTGGAGAAATCGCCTCCATGAACTTATGGGCTGGGAGGCCCGTTTGGCTCGTTCGTCTCGACGCCGGAGCAGAGACGTTGTTCACACTTGGACTCCATATTTGAACATTTTGACTCCTGAGAGTCGTAGCCGGGTCTTGAATAGACTCCACCTCTGAAACTGTGCTTCTAGGTGTATCTGCTGTTCCCTGCTTACTAGTTTTTCGGTATCTGTGGGGGGATGGGGAGGGGTGGGTGGATGGGGAGGGGTGGTGGGGGGGGAGGGGCTTCTCTGTCGGGGGGTGGGGGTATGGTGGGTCCGGGGAGGACATAAGAGTCCAGTCCTCCGCGGATGTTTGTTGAAATTGCATACCATGGTTGTTCTGGTTGTTGTATTTACTGTTGCTTAATAAAATAGATTTGAACATAAAATCGCTGTGGAACTTAAAAAAAAAAAAAAGACAGCTGAACTACTGCCACAAGAAAGAAGCTTCAGTTATAACTGAAAGCTATGGGGGTTTTGCCCTGGCTGCTGCTTGCTTCAAGTTCACCTGTCCAACAATTCTCTTCCCTCATCCACCAACCAGCAGCACCTCTTTTTCCCTCCCTTCCCACTACTCCACCCATGCATCTCTCTTTCCCTCCCTTCTCACCACTCCACCCATCCATCTCTTTCCCTCCCTTCCCACCATTCCGCCCATGCATCTCTCTTTCCCTCCCTTCCCACCACTCCACCCATGCATCTCTTTCCTTCCCACCACTCCACCCATGCATCTCTCTTTCCCTCCCTTCCCACCACTCCACCCATGCATCTCTCTTTCCCTCTCTCACCACCACTCCACCCATGCAGCTCTCTTTCCCTCTCTTCCCACCACTCCACCCACACATCTCTCTTTCCACCACCACTCCACCCATGCATCTCTTTCCCTCCCTTCCCACACATCTCTCTTTCCCTCCTTCCCACCACTCCACCCATGCATCTCTTTCCCTCCCTTCCCACCACTCCACCCATGCATCTCTTTCCCTCTCTTCCTAACCCCTAGCCCAATGCAGCATCTATCCTCCCCCCCCCCCCCCCCCATAGCCTATGCAGCATCTGCCCTTCCCTTATTCTCAACCTCAGCCCACCCCCCCTCCACTCAGCTGGACCCTGTGGTGCGACCTCTCCCCAGTTCCAGACTCTCCCACCTAACACCTCCCCATCACTGTAATTTAAAAATATTCAGGCCTGCCCTGGAAGTGTTCTTCTGCAGCACTTCCTCTTCCTCCCGCATAGGCAGGACGCTGCAGAAAGAACACTTCCGGGGCATGCAGATGGCGGGAGGCCCGCTTTGTTGCACCGCCAGCTGCCCAAAGATTTTAAATTACAGCAGCGTGAGGGTGTAGGTGGGAAGGGTCGGGAGAGCTATACTTCCGATTGCCAATTTTGGGGGAGGCCACGGCCCCTATGGCCTCCGCCGTTCTGATGCCTATGTGTGGTTTTATTGTGATGTTTTATTGTACCTTGCGCAGAACTTATGGATGTAAAATAAATACATGCTGTAAGCTGCCTAGTATTTGGGATAGAAATTGTGAAAATAAAAATGATAGATTATATGCAGGTATTTTCGGTATCCCTAGTAGGCTCACAATTTAACCTCTCCCCCTTTTATGAAGCCACGTAAGGCTTATTTTATTGCCGGCCGCAGCGGTAAAAACGCCGACGCTCATAGAATTCCTATGAGCATGGGAGTCAATATCGCCGGTGGCCAGCGATAAAAAAAAAGCCTTACGCGGCTTCATAAAAGGGGGCCTAAGCATTGTACTTGGGCCAATTGGAGGGTTAAGTGATTTGCCCAGGGTCGCAAGGAACTACAGTGGGTTTGAACTCGGTTCCCCAGCTTCTCAGATCACTTCCCTAACCATTAGACTTCCCCCTCCACTCTCTAGACATTTGCACGAGCGTGAGCAAAAATGGACTTTTACCCCACAATAACTGCGAAACCGTCCTCGTCCGAGTTGCACAGCGGAGTGCGTTTTGTGGAATCGGGAAGATACATGGCACGAGGTGCAATTAAGAAGCTGGCATTAGCCAGCGTTAGAGCTTAGTTATACCACTCTGCTATTTTGGACCATTTCGTCCGTTAGCATCTCCTCCCCTGTTTTTTGAGTCAGTTTTCCCCGAGTGAAAAGAACGCAGTTTCCCCGAGGCAGAAAGTTTGCAAAACAGAGGCCTCTTGTCAGGAGATTTCACGAAGATCCTTTCAAGAACCTGACCCAAGATTTCATCTTGCAGGCTACGTCTTTCTCAAAATTCATTAACTTTCCGTTTTGAATTTCACAATTTAAAGGCACCACACAGTACAGATATATGATGGGGGATCTGCTATTTGTTTTACAAAGAAGGGCTGTTTTGATCTCTCTCGGTTAGTTTGAAAGGCTATTTTTGTTAACTACAGACTTTTTGGAACTAAACTTCATTTAAAAGGAATTTTTTTTTTTAGGACTAGTGTATGATTGGGCATAAATGTATTATGCCATTTGGGTTGCAGAAAGAATCTCCAAGTTTTTGGCATTGAGGAATCAATTACATCGCTTATTTTTATTTGAGAGTTGGGAGGTTCGAGGTTCGCCTAAAAAAACTCTTTTTATGGACGTTTGGGATCCTTATAGTCAGAATCTTTCACCAAAAATACGAAGTTTGGTTATCAATGATTTATTATGAAAATTAGGTTTACTAATTACATTCCAGTTATTTATTTTAATTCTTTATTTTTGTCAACTTTCATCCAGGGTGAGGGATTTCATTTAGGGGAAGATAGTGGGTAGGGGATGGAATTAAGAGGGGTGTAGATAAGATTGAATTAATTCATATGGAAATTAAATTTCAAAGAATGATTTAAATGTGTATGAAATATTATTGTAATTCTTATGTATTGAATGTATTTTTTGTATTATCCTATTGTACTGATTATTTGATTCTTTCCATAAAAAAAAAAAAATAATAATTGTTAGACTAGTGATTGAAAGGCACCAGCCCGGAACGAGAAGCTGTTAAGGATAATTAAATCTGGTAAGTTTTACCAAGGTCTTTCTTTTCCACTTTTTGAAGGGAATCAGTTTTGTAATATTATAAGGAGAGATCTGACAACCACAACTAGAGCAGTTGGTATATTTGATTTTCGGGGGGGGGGGGGGGGGGTCTGCTCCTTTTTGTTTGATTTTTGGGTAAAAGGGGAGGCTCATTCTGGGGTCACCCATCAAATGAAGGTCTTATTCTTTCCAGATTCATAAGCGAGTTCAGACATGTCTCCAGCCAACCACTGGCCAAAGTCGCAACTCAGTAAAACTTGCTCTCCTGGGCTGTACGAAAAACCACATTCCATGTCATTTCAAGTAAATGTTAATATTTGACTCCTAACCCCGCTGATTCTAGTTTGCAAGGACCTGCCAGAATGCCTTCGCAATGTCAAAAAGAGCACCCCTAAGGGACGGGACATGCAGATTTTGTCACTGCCCATTTCAAGCACCTACCAGAGACTAAAAACTAAAGGTAACCCCTTAGTATAGCACAGGGGTAGGGAACTCCGGTCCTCGAGAGCCGTATTTCCAGTCGGGTTTTCAGGATTTCTCCCCCAATGAATATGCATTGAAAGCAGTGTGTGCAAATAGATCTCATGCATATTCATTGAGGAAATCCTGAAAATCCCCGACTGGAATACGGCTCTCGAGGAACGGAGTTCCCTACCCCTGGCATAGCAGATCCTTAACACTCTGTAGGAAAGGCTTAAGGACTGTTAATTATCCGTCATGTAGAGCTGGACTAAATTTGTACGTAAATAAACTAAACTAAACCTTAGGTTTGTATACCGCGCCATCTCCACAAGCGTAGAGCTCGGCACGGTTTACAGGGTTAGGTTGAAAAGGAGCTACAATGAAGGGTTATAGGAAAGGAGTTAGGAAGATAAAGAGGGACAGGGAACCAAAAAGCGGGAAGTGTTAGATGTTTGAAAAGAGCCAAGTTTTCAGGTGTTTGCGGAAGGATTGGAGGGAACTTGAAACTCTGAGCGGGATTGTGAGATTAATTCCAGAGTTCTGAGGTTCTAAAGGGGAGGGATGTTCCTAGTTTTCCTATGTGGGATATACCTTTTGTAGAGGGGAATGATAGTTTCAGTTTTCGGTGTTAATAGAAGAAATGTCGGACCCTTCTCAACAAATAGAGATTGAAAAAAGCATTTTTTTTAAACTAAATTGTTGACCTGAGTTTGTAAGAAGGTGAAGAGTCAAGCACAAAGCCTAGTATTTTCGAGGAAATTCAATCGTCAAATGGGTCTCCAGACAGCAGGGGTACTGAAAAGAGGGAGAAAATTCCGGTTTAAGACCCAGCCACAATAATTTAGTCTTTGCAGCATTAAGCTTCATCTGTAACTAGTCTTAAACCTCAGACTTATTCAGGTCTTTCCTGGTTCTTGACATCTACAATACACACACCTGAAAAGCCCAAAAACCTATAACACAAGGCTGCATTAAGAAATACAGACCGCAAAGAAACAAAAGGAAAAACAAAAAAAGAAGAGAAAAACAGTTCTCCCAAGTCGACAGAAAGAGAAGAAAGTAAAACCCACAAGGGAATTCTGAATTCTCTGGAGCAGGATCCCCCTCACAAGGCTGTCTCTTTGCGGCCCTCTTGGGTCTCCCGACAGGAGGTGTGAAAGCAAAGCCTGTAACTGGCTTCAAGAAAACTTGCCACAATCGCACAGGACTCTGGGGGAGAGGAAGGGATATAGTAGATGGGACGAATGGCCGACTGGACAGACCATATGGTCTTTGTCTTCATTTTCTCCGTTTCCCTTGTTTGCACTTCTTTCATTTGTAAAATGTTTATTTCACAGCCAAAGGAAATAAAGTAATACCTTTTTTTTTTATTGGACTAACAATGATTGGCTTATTACTGTTATTACCCTTTATGGTTTTCTTTCATTTCTATATATTACTTTGAAAAGTAGACAAACACGACCACACATAGCCAGAGGAGAAAAATCTGCACCAGGGCCTCCTATTAACCTCACAGTTTAAGGGGAGGGGGGGGCAGGGAGGGAGATCGTTTCTCAAATTCCACAAAATAAATGAAAAAGATGGATTTTTAATGCAGAAAGGAACTTTGGAAAAAGTTGCTTCTTACGACATGCAAGACTAAATCAACAACCAGAGAATCCCCAGATTATACAATGCTGGAAAATAAATGTTAATCTCCGCTATTTTGCAAGAAAAAGCCACCCGATTCCTCTCTCCTTGTTCCCAATTTCTCTGCCCAAGGAGTGCAGTTACTAGCTTAGGCCCGTGAATGCACAGAAATAAAAATTCTTCATTTTGTTCATACATATTACGCAAGTTATTCCAATAGAAAAGGCATCGCCTTATATTTCATTTCTTAATCTTTTTTTCTGTGCATTTCACCGAGGATGAAGCGAATTCCCAGAAACTCTAGAATAGAGACCAATACCCCTTTTCTCTTTGCACTTCACCCCCACCACAATTCCAGTGAAATACCCATTCAAAAAGAGAGTTAACTTGATTCACTAAGTGGGGAAAAAAATAATACAGATTCCTTTCTTAACTGGATAGATAAAAAAAAAACCCAAAAAACTAAGCAAGAACCAATAGAGAGAGCTGAAGAGCATGTTTTAACCAGCTCACTGTTTTAGGAAACATAAATATACACGCTGCTCTAAATTCCCAAAAAATTATAATCAGCAGGTTCAGAACCATTTTTTTTTTTAAAAAGTATTGTGCTTTTTAAGTATCTTTCATCGATTAGGACAGAAATTCACTTCACCGAGCTTTATGCAGTCCATGCCCCTAAGAAGTTCTCTGCAAAATGGCCCTGAAGCAGTTAGCGGGGTCACCCAGCTATTGCACGCTAAAGGAACACACTTATACTGCATTTTACTCTTGATATTTTGTGTTTTAGGGGATTAAAACCATGTTTAGACATGTATCTCGCTACAATCCACTCTGTAAAAAAAAATACTGTTTTTAGAAAATATAAATTGTAGGCAGAAAAGGAGCAAAAATAACATGAAAACTGGCTGGAAGAGCCCTCTGAGGGCTGCTGACTGGAAAGGGATGGGAGGTGGCTGTCTTAAGGGTCCATGGAAGAGAACACAGCCAGTACACAGCCAGTGACCAGGATTCTGTGCGTCTGGTGGTGGCGGGATGCTTGCTTGGTAGCCAGAGCCGTGGGGCTCCAGACCTGCCTGCCCAATAATCCTTCAGTATAAAGGGGTACTGAAGGAGCCCAGAATACAAACGCTCGCTGAATTATACTCTTTACAAACAAATGGCATAAGTGTTTACAGTGGGGAGGTGCCACGTCAGTCCACTTGAGTATACAGAAGTGAAGGGGTTTTTATTTTTCCTTAAAGCTAACACTTTTATTGAATTAACTGAAGAGTCCCCCCCCCACCCTTCCTCAGAATAAGCTGTATGAAAGGAAACTAGCACAATCAAAAAAAACAAGGACACACTAGAAATAAAGCCCAGATCTTAGCTTAGTCCCCACACATTATGAGCCAAAAATTACACTGCCCAACACCTTCTGATCTCCAAAGAAGTAAGAACTATACCATGCCTCCCCCTCCCCCCATGGTTTTCTTTCAGGTCTCTGTGACATGCTTTGCATAATTCACTGTACGTTCCCTTACACTTCCCGTCCTGACCTGAGGAAGGGATAACCACCTCCAGAAAGCTGAAGGCCTGTATTAAATGAATTCAGCAAAAAACGTTATCACCTTATATTAAAAAAACTTTCTTTCCATACACTGATGGGAGCCACACTGGGCGATTCTTTGCTGATCCCAAAAGCAGTAAACAAACTCCAAATTAAATGGAAATGCAGATGCTGCCACTTCAGGGAGGGGGGGGGGGATGAAATCTTATGGAGCAGAACCACTTGGGGCTGGGCCGCTTCAAGTATGTAAAAATTGGCCGTGTCTGCAATGGTTTTATATGGAACAACCAGAGTGGAATTGTCCAAAAGAGATGTGCACTAACAAAGTGTCCTTCAATCCGTCTGGTGAAATGACGATCTTTATTGTTCAAACATCAAATTGACTCGACATGGCCATGTTTCGGCCAACAGGCCTGCCTCAGGAGTCTTAAAAGTCACTAATGATGATATACGAGGTATACTGACACTCGAATGAATCTGACCACAAATCAATCAAAGAAAGAGTGTCATCTGAATTTGCAAAGACATACTAACAAGTCTGAGATTGATTTGTGGTCAGATTCATTCGAGTGTCAGTTATACCTCGTATATCATCATTAGTGACTTTTAAGACTCCTGAGGCAGGCCTGTTGGCCGAAACATGGCCATGTCGAGTCAATTTGACGTTTGAACAATAAAGATCGTCATTTCACCAGACGGACTGAAGGACACTTTTTTAGTGCGCATCATTCTCTTTTGGACAATTCCACTCTGGTTGTTGCATATTTGTGTCTGTAGTGTTGTTTTTTTTTCCCCTGTTTTTTTCATGGTTTTATATGGACCACATCTTTCCTCAAGAAGATTACAAGTTCAAGAGTCTCAGCTGCGCCCTTAGAACATTAGATTACTGCTTTGGTTTTTTAAAAAAAAAAGTGCGATACAACTTAAAAGTAATAAGATCTGCATTGTCTTCAGATAGTTTTTGTATTATTGTTCAGGCCTTGCTTAGACTAATGTAATTCTCTTTATTAAGGAGTATTTGGAGAGTTAGAGCTACAGCCTCGGCACCCTGAGGTTGTGGGTTCAAATCCCACACTGCTCCCTGTGACCCTGGGCAAGTCACTTAATTTCCCTCCCCCCATTGCACTGGTACATTAGATAAGAGTGTGAGCCCACCAGGACAGACAGGGAGAAATGCTTGAGTACCTGAATACATTCATGTAAGCCATATTATAGAAAATTATAGTGTGACATCTGATAACCAGAGCTGGTATTATGACATCATAATGCCTCATTCACCAATGCCCAAGAGCCAACTTAACCAGTGATGTCACAATGGCTCGACTGTCCTTTACTTGGCCCACTTTTATTTTGATTTCTAGAGTGGTGCAGTGGTTAAAGCTAACAGATTTCAGCCGTTGCGAATATAGATACAAGGTTCATTTTGTGTGGAAATGGGTTTGACAGGATGACTCCATTGTTGCAGACTCTTCACTGGCTTCCGGCGGTAAACAAAAAAGTATTATTTAAACGGCATGTTTAATTCATAAGGCCAAATGTCATTACAGTTCATTTGGATTAATTCATATGTTGAATATTTCTAGCGGTAACATTGTGATTTGCGAGCGTGAATGAAACAGGTTAAATTTCCCTTCAGGGGTGTCCAACCTTTTGGCTTCCCTGGGCCGCATCGGCCGAAAAAAATGGTTCTGGGGCCGCGCAAACGCTGCAGCAAGACAGAGAAGGGAGCCGGCAAGACGGTAAACACCCGGGGGCAGCAGAGGAAAACACTGCATCGCCCTCGACCGGGGCCGCACAAAATACTTCACGGGGCCACATGCGGCCCTCGGGCACAGGTTGGACACCCCTGGTAGTAAACGTTCAGTGTTGTCGCCTCTTTGAGTTATCTTTTGTCTATTTAGGGCCTAAGATTTGGAACGATCTGCCTTTTTCATTTGAGGCAAACTAGTTCTCATTTTCAGTTTAGCAAGGAACTGAAAACATATCTTTTTAATGGGATTTAGTAAATAACTGCGACATTTATATGACTAACTTTTCCAAACCATGGGATATTTGTCTGTTATCCTCAAAGAATCCTGGTCGATACTGTAGGCTATAAGAAAGAGAATATAGTCCCCACCCCATATCACCACAAAACTGAGATTGAAGTGGGAAAGGAACAGGTTAGAAGAAAGACTCCAGGCCAGCTCCGAGAGGCACAGCAGAGTGAAACCTTGGCCTAAGGGTAAAATCAAGCTGGAAACTAAATTAACCTAATCATCTTATGGACTCCTAACAGGCTAAGTGGCCGGCATGTTGGAGGCCCAGGCCTGGCATTGAGAGGGATTCCGTACGTTCGAGGGTCACAGGTCCTTGGGTATTAGAAACAATAAAACATTGATTCACAAAGAAGTCTTGTCCGTGGGTGCCCAGGGTTGAGAGGGTTCGTTTGTTCCCCTCCACCTCGGTTTTAAATAGTTACAAAACAAGTTTGTTCTAACTAAAATCAAGACGAGATGTATTCTTATGCCGCTTCGTCCTCTCCCCCCAAACAAATTTCTACAGAAAATTTACAGCCTCACCTATGACTAGCTTAGGAATATTTATATTTCACATAACCAAGCGGAAGAAACATCAAAGTCTCTACTAACCAAATGAAAGGGAAGGGGGGGGGTGAAGATTTAAGGCAGAAGGCTTTTTCTGTGGACTGGGGCTAGAAAAGATTACGACATGGCCAGGAGAGCAGTAAGTGGTTCATACCCAGCTCTCCACGCATAGGACGCCGCCGGGCTCAGTCAGACTACTTAGCTGGCGCACAGCCGAGTCTTGAAAACACGGTCTATTCATTTGTGATGTCGTTTTTAATTATTAATTCTTTTAACTGAGCTTTAATTGATATGGGTTTTTTTTACATTTTTTGCCCCAGTGTTAATTGAATATATCATTACCGCACCTCTCCTTCAGCTCCTGAAGAGGAGAAAGGGAGAAGATTCTCGCTTTCTGTTTGTTATGACAAGAGGCAAGAAGAGGGTGCCACACCGCGCTCCAAAGAGAAAAGAAACCCGCTGAATTCAAATCCAGTGAACACCTGCAGCCTTTGCTCCCATCCCCGGTGGAGAGATGAGTTCAAGTCTTCAGGAAGCTCACGTGCAAAAAAAAAAAACTATAGAGGGCTCCTGAACAGCCTCAAAATACTTACAGAATTCAGGAAATCCTGGGCTCGGTGGGAAAGGGAGAGGATGAGGCCTGGGAGCTTAGAGAGCAGGAGGCAGAAGCCGTGTACGCATTAGGGCAGTTTTCTAATCTGGCCTGCCGAGTTTGCCTGCGTTTTCCCAGTTGGCGGCCAGGTTGAAGATCTCGACGGAGCCGTCCAGGCGGGCCTCAGTCAAGCGCGCCGAGCGACCGCAGTAATGTAGACAGCGGGCCTCCCCCAGAGAGCACGAAGCGGAAGAAGCCCTGCAGGCTCACAATCTATCTAATGCACCTGGGGCAATGGGGGGATTAAGTGACTTGCCCAGGGTCACAAAGAGCAGCGGGGGTTTGAACCCACAACCTCAGGGTGCTGAGGCTGTAGCTTTAACCACTGCACCACTCTAGAAATCAAAATGTAGTACAAGTGAGCCAAATAAAGGTCAATGAAGCCATTGTGACATCACCGATGAAGTTGGCTCTTATTGGTGGAATGAGGCATTATGATGTCATAATATCAGCTCTGGTTATCAAGGGCTGAAACTTGTCACACTATTTATTCAGGTACTCAAGCATTTTTTTGTCTGTCCTGGCAGGCTCACAATCTGTCTAACGTACCTGGGGCAATGGGGGGATTAAGTGACTTGCCCAGGGTCACAAAGAGCAGCGGGGGTTTGAACCCACAACCTCAGGGTGCTGAGGCTGTAGCTTTAACCACTGCACCACTCTAGAAATCAAAATGTAGTACAAGTGAGCCAAATAAAGGTCAATGAAGCCATTGTGACATCACCGATGAAGTTGGCTCTTATTGGTGGAATGAGGCATTATGATGTCATAATATCAGCTCTGGTTATCAAGGGCTGAAACTTGTCACGCTATTTAGTTATTCAATTTTCTATACTGGGGAACTCAGAATGGTTTACATTCATTTATTCAGGTACTGGAGCATTTTGCCTTATCTGTCTTGGTGGGCTCACAATTTATCTAATTTACCTGGGGCAATGGAGGGCTTAAGTGACTTGCCCAGGGTCACGAGGACCAGTGTGGGTGTGAATCCATAACCCCAGGGTGTTGAGGCCCAAGCCTCCTCGGGCCCAAGCCTGGTCACAGCTTTCACACACAGCGTTAGCGTCCTCAAATTTAAAGTGACAAAGGGGAAGATGAGAGGCCCACAGTTCGCTGAAAAGGAAGCTAAATTCCTCTCAGGCTGCTCCTGTACAGGTAGGTGCGTGACTGACCGTGCCCACTTAACTCCAGTACGGCTTCCTTGGCACGGCATCGGCACCGCTAATTCTTCACCAGTGAGTCACTGTATGCTCAGCTCCCAGAAGGGTGGGGGGTGGGGGAAGAGAATACGGTAAGTTCAGATAGATTCATTACATCAGCATCACCTTTCAGCCCTGCTCCGCAGCATTTCACCGGGAGGGGTGGTGGGGGGGACCTCACCTGGCAGGCGGCAAGGCTTCTTAACAGCACACACAAAGCGCTCTGGACAAGAGAGCAGTAACTCACACGTTCATGCTGGGAATTGTGCATGTATGCACTACTGATCACTTTGAATTGGAATTTCCGTGCGCACCTTGTATGGCGCGAGCAATAAGATGTTCAGCTTTTAGCAAGGGGGCGGGAAAAAACCTTATTAACTCAAAACAAGCCCCACACGGACAAACGATACACACCCCCAACACTACAAGGCCTGAAAACATACAACCCACAGCATTCACACTCCCCAAAAGAAAACGGGAGTGTGAAAGCTGTTGGTTGTATGTTTAGGTGTCGGGACAAAGGCGCGCGCAGACAAGCGAGCGCAGTGCGGAGGCGCGCGCGAAGCAAATGACTGTTTTAAAGGGCTCCGACGGGGGGTGTGGGGGGGGGAACCCCCCCCACTTTACTTTATACAGATTGCGCCGCGTTGTGGGGGGTTTGGGGGGTTGTGACCCCCCACATTTTACTGAAAACTTCACTTTTTCCCTAAAAAACAGGTTACAACCCCCAAACCCCCCACAATGCTGCCGCGATCTGTATTAAGTAAAGTGGGGGGGGTTCCCCAACAAAACCCCCTGTCAGAGCCCCTAAAAACGCTCAGTTGTCGGAGCGCGCCTTTGTCTTCGGCGGTTTTGTTTATGAACCGTATGTTTAAGGCCTTGTAGTGCGGTTGGGTGGTGTATCGTTTGTCCGTGTGGGGCTTGTTTTGAGTTAATAAGGGATATATTCGGGCCCTAATCCTCGAGTACTATTTCCGGGGGGGAGGGGGGAGAAAACCCCATTTTGAAACATTTTCAGGGTCTCTGGATTTTAAGATATTTTGTTTTACTTATCAATAAGGAAAAACGGGGTAAATCAAAGGCCCAGTCTTTCTGGCCAATTGGTTAATTAGATTATCCCAGAATAGTAGAAGATTCAGATAAATTTCAAGTACTTCTATAAAAGAGAAGAAAAAAAAAATGCAAAGAGGAAGTTTTTTTTCCCCACAGTGAAAGTTTAAAAATCTTCCAGCTCATAGAAAATCTGTAATTTATAGAAGTGAATCAAAAGGCCGCTTAGATTTTTTCAACCATCTTTCAGGGTATTTTTTTTTTTTTTGGGGGGGAGTAATAAGTTAAGTTTTGAAGTGTCCCTTGCATTCCCAGGTCTTTCCTGCATCTCCAGCAGACTAAACATGTTTTTTCCATCGTCGGAAGCTTGGGGGGAAAATATTTTGGTTTCGCTTGTTAGGAATAAATGAGAGACAGCCCGCGGTTTCAAAGGGCAAAAGCCCCCTCCCACTCCATCAGTGGAAACCTTTCATTGAAAGAAGTCGCCTCACCTAAGGTTTCTCTCTTTTGCGGCCGAAACTATGTTGGACTTGGGCTGCTCAATTTGTTGATTTTAAAACATCACCGAATTCCCAAACTAATAAATTCAGGACAGGATGAAAAATGGGGGGGGGGGGAGGGGGAGGAAAGGAGGGGCTTCAAAGCTTTTGCAACGCTTAAATGTTGAAGCTGGGGGGCTTCAAAACTCTTGCAACGCTTAAATTTTGAAGCTGGGGGGGCTTTAAAGCTTTTGCAACGCTTTAAATGCTGAAGGGGGGAACTTTAAAGCTTTTGCAACGCTTAAATGTTGAATGGGGGGCTTCAAAACTTTTGCAACGCTTAAATTTTGAAGCTGGGGGGGCTTTAAAGCTTTTGCAACGCTTAAATGTTGAAGTGGGGGAACTTTAAAGCTTTTGCAACACAAATGTTAAAGCTGGGGGGCTTTAAAACTTTTGCAACACAAATGTTGAAGCTGGGGGGCTTTAAAACTTTTGCAACGCTTAAATGTTGAAGGGGGCTTTAAAGCTTTTGCAACACAAATGTTGAAGCTGGGGGGCTTTAAAACTTTTGAACACAATATTGAAGCTGGGGGGGCTTTAAAACTTTTGCAACACAAATATTGAAGCTGGGGGGGCTTTAAAGCTTTTGCAACGCTTAAATGTTGAAGTGGGGGGAACTTTAAAGCTTTTGCAACACAAATGTTAAAGCTGGGGGGGCTTTAAAACTTTTGCAACACAAATGTTGAAGCTGGGGGGCTTTAAAACTTTTGCAACACAAATATTGAAGCTGGGGGGGCTTTAAAACTTTTGCAACACAAATATTGAAGCTGGGGGGGCTTTAAAGCTTTTGCAACGCTTAAATGTTGAAGTGGGGGGAACTTTAAAGCTTTTGCAACACAAATGTTAAAGCTGGGGGGGCTTTAAAACTTTTGCAACACAAATGTTGAAGCTGGGGGGCTTTAAAACTTTTGCAACGCTTAAATGTTGAAACGGGGGGCTTTAAAGCTTTTGCAACACAAATGTTGAAGCTGGGGGGCTTTAAAACTTTTGAACACAAATATTGAAGCTGGGGGGGCTTTAAAACTTTTGCAACACAAATATTGAAGCTGGGGGGGCTTTAAAGCTTTTGCAACGCTTAAATGTTGAATAAGTGGGGGAACTTTAAAGCTTTTGCAACACAAATGTTAAAGCTGGGGGGGCTTTAAAACTTTTGCAACACAAATGTTGAAGCTGGGGGGGCTTTAAAACTTTTGCAACGCTTAAATGTTGAAGTGGGGGGAATTTTAAAGCTTTTGCAACACAAATGTTGAAGCTGGGGGGGCTTTAAAACTTTTGCAACACAAATGTTAAAGTTGGGGGGGCTTTAAAACTTTTGCAACACAAATGTTAAAGCTGGGGGGGCTTTAAAACTTTTGCAACACAAATGTTGAAGGGGGGGGGGCTTTAAAACTTTTGCAACACAAATGTTAAAGCTGGGGGGGGGCTTTAAAACTTTTGCAACACAAATGTTAAAGCTGGGGGGGGGCTTTAAAACTTTTGCAACACAAATGTTAAAGCTGGGGGGGGCTTTAAAACTTTTGCAACACAAATGTTGAAGCTGGGGGGGCCTTAAAACTTTTGCAACACAAATGTTGAAGCTGGGGGGCTTTAAAACTTTTGCAACGGTTAAATGTTGAAGTTTAACAGCGAATAAACTGGGGGGGGAGCAAGTTTTCCGCCTGCAAAGCCTCTTGCAAGAGGTCTCTTTCTGCCCCTGACCCACGGAGCTCACCTGGGGTTGCTGGAGTTCCAGTACACGGCATGGCGCAGGCTGCAGACCCTCCGGATCCCCTCCAAGACCAGGCTCAGCCACACCAGCTCCCACTGCATGACTCGCCCCGGCCTCGCGCTACGCCTCACTGCGCTCGTGCGGGCCGAGGGAGGCGGAGGGGAGGCCGGCCACGCCCCCCGGAGCCCAGCTGGCAGCCAATCGGAAGGCGGGAGCAGCACTCCCCCAAATTCTGCCTGCACTAACCCTTTCTCGCCATCCCCTGCAAAGGAGAAGCCACAGCCCGACCTGGAAACGGTTAAAATCCAGCCCCCAAGACATAATAAACATCTCACTGTAGCCATCAGAGCTGCCAAGTCACCCCCCCCAGGGCAAAAATGAAGGAGGGGGGGCAACTCCTAGGTCCTGATTTGCCACTACACATCAACTCATTCAAAAATTACTTTTTCCATGCACAAAACACAGACAGATTTTCACCAAATTCACAACCAGATATCACAAATTGGAAATGTGAATCTGCCAAATTATAAGTTATAAATTATAAGTTTAAAAATGAATAAAGATAAAAAAAAAAAAAATCTGCCAAATTAAACTGGGAACTGGAGTATTGGAGAAATTTAAAAAACAATTTAAAAACCCCAGAGATGTGTTTTAATTTTGTGCTGACAAAACAAAACTGCAGATCTGTACAAGACGCAGGCAAAATGTATTGTGAAAATAATTATATGCAAACCCTTTTACCAATCAAGGGACCCGACACGGTCCGTGTTTCGGACAAACCTTCGTCAGGGGTCCATGGTAAAAAAAGGGGATAACAAGAAAAGTCACAAAAAATTGTAGAGTAGCAGCAAAGTATCAGCGACGTCAAAAATCGCCACTGCAATGAGCCGTCGCAAAAAATTTTCCTTTGAAATACATTTCTGTTATTCAACAGTGCGCCTCTTCTTTTAATAAGGGCTAGATGGAATTTCTGATTTTTGAAATGATAACAATTATGCAAAATGATTTGTTATGTTTCCATATCCTGTCATTGAAATTTCACAATTAAAAAAAATAATAATAATTTTGTGCTGAGCACAATCAGTGGCCCAACCCCCACAATTAACATTGCCCTGGCCTTACCAGCTGATGACCACCTTCTGCCCCTCAGGTCCAGGGGCCAGAACTCGCCCAAGCTGCTGCAGCCCCCACCCCGTGCCTGCTCGGCTTTCACCAATGTCCAAATAGCCACGGAAGAACTGGTCTATTACCACGAAACGTTGGTTGAATACACTGTTTTGTGGTTTGTCTCACCCCCATTTTTTTTTTTTGCTTACTCAACTGGTGAAAGTATTTTATGCCAATGATGTCCAGTTGGGTAGAGCTAGCTGCATAATGGTTCACCTGTGACTGAGGCTTTTTCTGTCATCTCTGTAGGCGTCTGGTGGGAGAACATATTTTGCAGTTTGTTTAAGTGGAGAGGAATTGCATTGGGCAACATATTCCCATTAATAAAGTCAGACTAAAACACTTTTACACTCTTTGTTGTCTGGACATTTTGCTTTTCCGTCATCTTGGTCCCAGTTTCTCTTTTCTGCTTTCATGTTAGTCTTCTGCTAATTCTCTTTCTAGCGTCTGCTGTCCATTTTCATTTATTCTCTCTTGTTTCATTCCCTCACTTCATTCTTCCTTTTCAGTTACTTCCCTTTTTTTATCTTTTCCATTCTTTTTCACTCAGAGGGTGGTGGATACCTGGAATGCGCTTCCGGAGGTTGTGATAGGACAGAGTACACTGTGGGGTTTTAAAGAAGGATTGGATAAATTCCTGAAGGATAGGGGGATTGAGGGATACAGATAGAGGTGGAGATAGGTTATAGAAAGAGTAATGGGGATTAAAGGGTTTAGACAAGGATCACTTTACCTGGTGGCCGCCGCGGGTGGGGACTGCTGGGCGCGATGGACCTCTGGTCTGACACAGCAGAGGCAACTTCTTATGTTCTTATCCATCCAAATTTCACCCTTTCTCCTTTTTAATTTTCAGCTACCTATCAATTTTCCATCTACTAGCTCTCCCATCTTTAACAGCTTCCTATTTTCTTCCATCTAATCCCCATGACCACATTTCTACCTCTGTACTAGTGCTGCCTGATTCACAATTCGAATCGGTTCACCGATTCACTTCGGGTGAATTGATTCGAATTGGTTCAAAACAAAAAAAACCCAGCTTCCCGATTTGCCTGACCCTCCCCCTCGCCCCCTAAAGCAGGAGCGGCAGATGCCGCACCTGCTTTAGAAGGCGAGGGGGGAGGGTCAGTCGGGAAGTGCTGCTGTCGGCTTCCCCCCTCCCGGCGTCCGGCTTACGGCTCCCACCCCCTCGGCCTTCCGCTCCCCCCGGCCTCCCCGCATTGTTTACCTTCCAGCCAGAACAGCCTGCAAGCAAGATTGCGGTGTTAGCAATCTTAGTACTGCTTCAGAGCTGGTTCTTTCGTTGCGGTCCCACCCTCTTCTTTGAAGAATGCTGGTGTAGAAGGACTGAGGTTGAAACAGACACTACAGAATGACAGTCTCTGGTATCCAGAGCAGATATTGTGATGTCATAATGCCTCATTCCACCAGTGCCTAAGAGCCAATCACAATAGTGATGTCACAATAGCTTCATTATCCTTGGCTCCAATAAGAATCAGAGTATGAATGGCCACAACCACTGACCCTCAAGCTTTGCTTTGAAGAATGCTGGTGTAGAAGGACCGAGGTTGAAACAGACACTACAGAATGACAGTCTCTGGTATCCAGAGCAGATATTGTGATGTCATAATGCCTCATTTCACCAGTGCCTAAGAGCCAATCACATCAGTGATGTCACAATGGCTTCATTATCCTTGGCTCACATAAGAATCAGAGTATGAATGGCCACAACCACTGACTTGCAAGCTTTGCTTTGAAGAATGCTGGTGTAGAAGGACCGAGGTTGAAACAGACACTACAGAATGACAGTCTCTGGTCTCCAGAGCAGATATTGTGATGTCATAATGCCTCATTCCACCAGTGCCTAAGAGCCAATCACATCAGTGATTTCACAATGGCTTCATTATCCTTGGCTCCCATAAGAATCAGAGTATGAATGGCCACAACCACTGACCCGCAAGCTTTGCTCTGAAGAATGCTGGTGTAGAAGGACCGAGGTTGAAACAGACACTACAGAATGACAGTCTCTGGTATCCAGAGCAGATATTGTGATGTCATAATGCCTCATTCCACCAGTGCCTAAGAGCCAATCATATCAGTGATGTCACAATGGCTTCATTATCCTTGGCTCACATAAGAATCAGAGTATGAATGGCCACAACCACTGACCCGCAAGCTTTGCTTTGAAGAATGCTGGTGTAGAAGGACCGAGGTTGAAATAGACACTAGAAAATGACATGGGATTATTTCCCGCGGTTATCCGCGGGGACGGGAACGGTGATGAATTTTGTCACCGTGTCATTCTCTATAGAGACGTTTAAATGCCTATGTGGTGTAAATGCACACGTGTCAAATCTCAGTTAAAGTGTGTTACAATTTTTAACACACGTTAAATATTTAACATGTTAATCACGCCATTAACATGTTAAATATGCAGCCCTAGCAAATAAGTAAGATAAATTGATAATTGGGGCATAAAAGGCATTAATATGCAATGAAAGCATTCAAACTTTTATCAGAGCACTTAAACATATTTCAGGGAATTTGTGTATTTTTACATAATTTCTAGAAATTTCCTAGGTAAATAACATATTATACAAAATTTAAAGCTAGTCGTTGCTTTTCCACATAAAATTGTACCATTTTGTCACTAGCGCTTTTTAAAAATTACGACAACTCCAATACTGGCACCCCCCCTATTCCCTATAAACTTCGATTACAGCTGGAGAGGGGGCAGGGGGGGGGATTTCCCAGGGTAATTTCAGCCCAGGCAGGAATAAATACAGACGACATGTCCCTATTTTAAGGTGTCACGTGTTAATTTAGGGAGTGAGGTAAGGCAAGGCCCCTGTATAACAATCATCTCTACTTACTACAGGGATAAAGAGGAGGTTATAAAGGGAACACAGCCCCCCTTTCTCTTAGGAAAAAGGAATTTTCTTTCCATCTGTCCAACAACATGAAAAGTGCCAGACAGGATTAGCACCGGGTCTAACAGCGAGGCCTAGTTTCCAGCCAGCCATAATCAGCATTTTCTTTCTGCAGCTGCTGGCTAACACGGGTGTTTTAATATCACGCACTGTAGATGTTTATCTTACTTCAGGCTCTATGATGCAAAGCTGGGCTTTGAAACAGAAGGAAGCCCCAGCTGCTATAAAGAGTAAAAGGGGTGGGTCTTGATATACCACCTTTTCTGTGTGGTTACAATCACAGCGGCTCTACTAAGGATTCATAATTAGATCCCCTAAATATGCGTAATCTCGAGTGTGTGTGTCACCTAGGCAGTTGCCTAGTGCATGCCATGAGTGGTACGTACCCAGTACATAAATTAAATGTATTTGTGGTTGGGACTAGGCCTGGAGTTGGTGCACATCAGAAGGCCGAGTGGACGATGCAGAAAGGCTTGCAATAGAGCCACTCACAGATGTTGATCGTATGTAGGGTTGCCAGATTTTCCAATTGGAAAATCCAGACCCCATAGACCCGCCCTGTAATGCCTTAATTCCCCCCCCCTTCCCCCCTGCTCTTGTTAGGCAGAGAGGAAGTCCGTGCATGTGCATAGTAAGAGGTGATAGGCTCAGGAGTAATCTAAGGAAATACTTTTTTACAGAAAAGGTGGTAGATGCGTGGAACAGTCTCCCGGTAGAGGTGGTGGAGACAGAGACTGCGTGCGAATTCAAGAAGGTGTGGGATCTCTTAGAGCGAGGAAGAGATTATGGTTACTGTGGATGGGCCAACTAGATGGGCCATTTGGCCTTTATCTGCCATCATGTTTCTATAACCATAAAGCTCTATGACATCACAGTGCAGGTGTAAAGAGCCTTAGCCAATAGGAAGAGGAGATGCAAATGTTAAGAACCTAGCCAATACGTAGAGGAGGAGATAGTGGCTGCTCTGGATGGGTCATTTGGCCTTTATCTGCCATCATGTTTCTATAACCATAAACCTCTATGACATCACAATGCAGGTGTAAAGAGTCTTAGCCAATAGGAAGAGGAGATGCAAATGTTAAGAACCTAGCCAATAGGGAGAGGAGGAGATAGTGGCTGCTCTGGATGGGTCATTTGGCCTTTATCTGCTCTTTGACCTCACAATGCAGGTGTAAAGAGCCTTAGCCTATAGGAAGAGGAGATGCAAATGTTAAGAGCCTTAGCCAATAGGGAGAGGAAGGGATAATAGTTACTGCGGATGGGCAGATTAGATGGGCCATTTGGCCTTTATCTGCCATCATGTTTCCATGTAAAGCCCAGGCACAGGACCCCCCCAACCCCCCCCTGTTTTGCATGCCCCGCCCCGTTCTTCCTTCAGCCCTGCCCCCACAAAGCCTCCTCTCTTCTTTCTGACAAGCTCCAGCTGCATCTGGATGCGCGGATGTGTGTGACATCATCCATGCTCAGAGGCCCTCCAGATGCGGCTGGAGCTCGTCGGGGCTTTCCAAAACCCAGACAAATGCCGGGTTTTGGAAAGTCCGTCCGGGAGCCCGGACAGTCCTCTAAATAGAGGACAAGTCCAGATTTTCCTGAATGCCTGGTAACCCTAACCAAGGTACGCCTATTAACCTGATTTTAAGCTCAAACTCCCAATCCAGAGGGTGGATGTGTCTTACAAACCAATTCCAGTTCATCAGGTCCTTGTTGGATTTTTTAACACTAATCCAAGCCCCTGTGTGTCAGGCCCTGTCTTAAGAAATCCCAAGATGTACCACTGGGAGTCATTAAACAGCTGGCAGCTTTGCTCACTGTCGAGATTCCTCCGCCGAGGAGACAGCAATCTCAATGTTATTGCTGGAAAAAGGGTGGTACCAGGATGTGCATCCCAGAAGTGGCCCCATGCCCAATTCTAACCTCTTGGAGCATTAAAGCTTGCTAAAATTATGTTGGGACAAAACTGCCATAGAACTAAGGTGCTCTAGATGTTAATATAAGAGAATGAACTTTTAATTACAGTATATTCTCCCATATAAACAGAGAAAGGTTTCCTATAAATTACATCCCAAATCAGGTCAACTTTCCCTGATGTCCTCTCTTCCTTCCCCCTGGTACCCAGCATTTTTCTTCTTCCCTACCTCTTAACTCCCCCCCAGAGTATCCAGCATTTCTCTCCTCCTCCTCCTCCTCCCTACCCCCACCCTCCAGCATCTTTCACCCTCCTCCCCATGAGGTTTTTCCTTCCTTATATCCATCGCCCAGGTCAGCGATACTTTGATCTACATAACACCAGAAGCGTTCCGGTCAGCCAGCACAGAACCTGAAGCGCGTGAGCATGCCAGCTCCCGCCCCTTCCAAAACAGGACGTTTCAGAGGATGGAAGCCAGAAACATTACTTAAGGTTGAGAAGAACTTAAAGCAGATCACAGAAAACCAGAAAAAAAAAATGCAATAGATCAAATGAACAAACTAAAGAATAACAAATCACCAGGACCAAATGGCAGACACCCCAGAATAATAAAAGAACTCAAGAGTTAAATTCCAGACTAGCAATCTGTAACTTCTCTTTCAAATCAATTGCAGTATTTCAGGAATAGGACTGCATGGGTGATCCATTAAACTAGAGACCGATAAGCTTGACATTCATGCCAAGCAAAATAGTCTGAAGAACAAAATAATTTACCATTTGGATAGACAGAGGAGAAAGTCTTGCCTTACCAATTTGTTAGATTTTTTTTTTTAAACATATATATATATTTTTTTTAATAGACATACGGACAACGGTGAGTCAATGGATAGAGCTCCTCTGGATTTTCAGAAAACATCTGCAAAGAAGCTCATAGGAGACTTGTCAGAAAATAAAAGTTATGCTACAGGAGGAAATTTTTTATTTGTGTATTAATATATAAGCACATAAGCACATAAGCATGGCCTCTGCCGAGTCAGACCATAGGTCCATCATGCCCAGCAGTCCGCTCCCGCGGCGGCCCCCCAGGTCAATGACCTGTAGTGAACTATTACTCAAGAGCATTTTGTCTTGTATAGTAACCCTCTAATTGTACCCCTGGATTCCCTTACCCTTCAGGAATTCGTCCAATCCCTCTTTGAACCCCAAAACTGTACTCTGCTCAACCACCCCCTCTGGAAGCGCATTCCAGGTGTCCACCACCCTCTGGATGAAGAAGAACTTCCTAGCATTTGTTCTAAACCTATCTCCCTTCAATTTTTTTGAGTGTCCTCTAGTTCTTGTTGCCCCCGCCAGTCTGAAGAATCTGTCTCTCTCTACCTTCACTATAACCCTTCATGATCTTATAAGTTTCTATCATATCCCCTCTAAGTCTCCTCTTTTCCAGGGAAAAGAGCCCCAACTTCTCCAGCCTCTCAGCATACGAGAGGTTTTCCATGCCCTTTATCATTTTTGTCGCTCTTCTCTGGACCCTCTCGAGTATCGCCATATCTTTCTTTAGGTACGGCGACCAGTACTGGACGCAGTACTCCAGATGCGGTCGCACCATTGCCCTGTACAGGGAGGATAACTTCCTTGGTTCTGGTAGTGATACCTTTTTTGATAATGCCCAACATTCTGTTCGCCTTTTTTGAGGCCGCTGCGCATTGTGCTGCCGGTTTCATTGTTTTATCCACCAAAACCCAAGTCCAAGGTACTTTTATGTTCCTTTTCCCAATGTCATCCCCCCCATCATGTAGTTGTACATCAGGTTCTCTTTCCCTATGTGCATAACTTTACATTTCTCCACATTAAAACTCATCTGCCATTTATCTGCCCACTCACTCAGTTTGTCCAGATCCCTTTGGAGTTTTTTACATTCCTCTACAGATCTAACCTTACCGGAGAGTTTTGTGTCATCCGCAAATTTTATAACTTCACACTTTGTCCCTGTTTCCAAGTCATTAATAAATATATTGAATAGCAGCGGTCCCAGCACTGACCCTTGTGGGACGCCACTTGTGACCCCTTTCCAGTCAGAATAGTGTCCCTTTACTCCTACCCTCTGTTTCCTGTTTGCCAACCAGTTTTTGATCCATCTGTGTATGTCCCTTCCACCCCGTGGTTCCACAGTTTCCTTAGAAGGCGCTCATGAGGTACCTTGTCGAAGGCTTTCTGGAAGTCTAGGTATACTATATCTATGGGGTCACCTTTGTCCAAATGTCCGCTTATCCCCTCGAAGAAGTGCAGTAGGTTTGTTTGGCAGGATCTTCCAGTACAGAAACCATGCTGGCTTGTTCTCATCAGCTTATTTTTTTCTATGTGCTCACTGATACTGTTCTTGATCAATGATTCAGCCATCTTCCCCGGAACTGAGGTCAAGCTGACCGGTCTATAATTCCCCGGGTCGCCTCTGGTTCCTTTCTTGAAGATAGGTGTAACATTTGCTATCCTCCAGTCTTCCGGTATTACCCCTGTTTTCAGGGATAGGTTACAAATCTGTTGCAGTAACTCCGCTATTTCGTTTCTAAGTTCTCTTAGTATTCTTGGGTGAATTCCGTCCGGGCCTGGCGATTTGTCAGTTTTTAGCCTATCTATCTGTTTGAGTACGTCTTCGAGGCTTACCTCCATGCACGATAATTTTTCCTCTTGGTCCCCCTTGAAGAATTTTTCCGCCACTTCCTTTTCCTCCTTTACCACTCCTTTCCTATCCCCCTCATCCAGGGGTCCCACTTCCTCCCTCGCCGGCTGTTTCCCTTTCACATATCGAAAGAAAGGTTTAAAGTTCCGTGCCTCCTTTGCAAGTTTCTCTTCATATTCTCTCTTTGCTGTTCTGACTACGCGGTGGCATTCTTTTTGGTGCTTCCTGTGCTTTTTCCAATTTTCCTCAGTTTTATCCTTTTTCCATGTCCTGAAGGATTTTTTCTTATCTCCTACCACCTTCTTAACTTCTTTTGTTAACCATGCTTTTGTTAACTAGCTAAAAAACAGGAAACTACGCTGGGTGTCCAGTTATGGCATGAATTTCATTTCAAGTTTCAAGTTGAATACAATTTTGATTAAAACGCATTATCGTATCGTCAATGTGATGCACAAAATTTAAAATAAGGTACGATTGTGGACTGTATTATATGATTTATATGTGGACTGTATTATATGATTTATATTGGACTTATATGATTTATATGGATGTTTAAATTTCAATTCTTGGTATGTAATATGACTAAGAGAATAATATATTTCTGTATTTCTTTAAACATCTTGTATAGGATGCATTAAAATGATAAATAAATAAAAAAAAAAAATAAGGTACGACAAACATAGCATAACATACAAGAAAAAGATTCCCCTACCGTTGTTGTCTCTCTCCCTCCATGCTGTGCCGTGCGTTGCCTTCTGGCCTGCCACCCAGTGTTATCTTCGGGCCGGTCCACTGTGAGATCAATGCAGCGTCTTCGGGCCGGCTCCCTGAGTGCAGCGTTGCACAAAGTTGTGGGCAGCGCGCGTCCCGCCCCCTCATCTGGAAGCCTTCCCTCTGACGTTGCGACGTCAGACAGAAGGCTTCAAGGTCAGGCACAGGACACGCGTAGGAGCCTTTTCCCACGGCTTTGTGCACTGCGGCACTCAAGAGACGGCCCAAAAACGCCGTGTTGATCGCACTGTGGACTGGAGTCTGAAGAACACCGTCTTTTGCCCGATGGACGTGCCAGCCCTGTGGACTGGCAGAAAATTTCGACGGGCCAGCACCGGTCCACGGACCGGCGGTTGAAGAACACTGGCATAGACCATCCACTACTCACCAGATCTTGCTCCATCTGACTATTTTCTGTTTCCAAACCTTAAAAAGAGTTTGAAAGGTCAACAATTTTCGAGTGATTCAGAGGCGATTGAAGTGGCGGAGTAGTTCCATCTTAATGTCTAACAAAAATTGGTCCACAGTCAACGTTTATTCAAAACAGGAAAAAAGATTGAAAAGGACAGATGACTAATAAATAAATAAGTAAAAAAATAGTTGTATAAATGTAACTATGATCCCAACCCTTAAACAAGATAATGCTGTCGAATTTGTTGTGGATTTGTATATATTTTTGTTTTTTAACTATTTTTTTTATTTATTTTATTATTATTATATTATTTATTTATTTTTTACTTTTTATTTTTTATTTGTTTAATGGACATCAGTATGAGCATGTGAAAGGTGCCCAGTATAAGGCTCAGGCAGTAACTTTGCGATGACTAGCATCATCCAGATAGTATCTGGATAAAGATTGCTGCCTCATACATCATGTTTGTCCATGGCCAAAAAAAAACAAATCCACAGAAGTGAAAAAATGAATCACCAA
>NW_022985914.1:0-26993 GCF_902459505.1 Geotrypetes seraphini
TATATAATAACCCCTCACATCCAGCTCACTCTTTCTTAACTCTTAGTTCTAATCATTTCCCCTCCAAGTCCTTTTATATCTACACATGAGCATGGAGATGTAATGGAGAGGTTTAGCCAATCCAAATAAAGGAATGGAGGCTGATAGGACATTTATACCATGCAACAGTACTTTATCTTAACTGGTTAATAAATGTATCATCCTCATCCTTGTGAAGCTCTAGTTGGCCCACTGGACGACAGCATCTTGGAATAGAAAAATGCCTCGAGAAGACTGGCACACTGACTTGTAATTTTCAGTATGAAATGCAGAAAATGAGCAGCTGCTAACTTGACAACTGACACAAATGAAGGGACTGCATGATGTTGTTTGTGTCCACAAGTATCGTTTCTGAAAGACTTAATTTTGTTTTCTTACTTAGAGAACTGGAGCACAATAACCTGACGGAAGTGAGCAAGGGTTGGCTTTACGGCCTACGATCTTTACAGCAACTTTACCTGAGCCAGAATGTTATTAGCAAGATCAGTCCGGATGCATGTGAATTCTGTCAGAGCCTATGGAGCTGTAAGTTTTGGGTGATGATCCCAGTCTGTGGAGCTTGGAAAACATTTTGTTTATGTAGCAAAAACCTACTATGTTTTACAAGTTGGGTTGTTTTTTTAAATATATAATTTCTACTTTCTTGGGGCCTATTTACTGAGCCCTAATAGCACAAGTCCATGCTAATTCCTGATTAACTGCCCAGTGTGGAATAGGTAAGGCCTATGCCTTATGGTTAATTTGAGGTAGTTACTATATGCTAACATGTCAGATAACTAAATTGCAGATAAAATGATGCAAGTAATTCCATGTTATTTGTGTTAACTGTATGGAAAGAAATTCTGAAAACATCCTCAGCCTTTAACGCGTTGGTTGCATAGTTTACCACATGATAGTTTTGGCAATCACCAAGCATAACGATAAAACCCTATTGCATGTTACTAAATTGGGCCCTAATGCTTTTCTGTGCAATCAGTAAGCTACCTTTTGGAATTGAGAATTCCATCAGTATTCTGCATTTACCTGTAAACTATACCTACAATGGTATACAAATTCTTTAAAATTCTGTGGTACTTAGTAACACTTCCTTAGCTTCCTCATCAGTCCAAAACACCTTTGAGATTCTGTCTGTCTGTATCATAAAAACATACATAACAATTGCACAATTGCAAACCAATAAAAATAATTAGTAACACAATGATCAGCATAGTCTGCCTGCCATCATCTGCTGAGGTTGTGGTTCAAACCCACGCTGCTCCTTGTAACCCTGGGCAAGTCGCTTAATCCCCCCATTGCCCCAGGTACATTAGATAGATTGTGAGCCCACCGGGACAGACAGGAAACATTCTTGAGTAACTTAATACATGTAAACCATTCTGAGCTCCCCTGGAGAACGTATAGGAAATTGAATAAATAAATATACAACTTGTGGCATTCTGGGCCATTTGAAGCTGCTGCTTATATTTGACAATACACCAGAATATCAGACATAATCCAGAGTGTTAATAGGTGGGGTTGGACCACAATACACAAAGTAGCACCTTCTAAAAATAGTTTAATCGACAGATGATATAATGGCGATCAGTGTGATTTTTTTTTGTATATTTTGCTTGAGAAAGATTGCAGAGTGGGCAGAGTTTTCTTTTTGAACAATATTAAGCTGGTTGTTCTCATCTTTAACGTCTGCAGAGATCTGTCCTGCAATCAGTTGACCCGCTTAGATGAGTCGGCCTTCGCAGGGCTGAACATGTTGGAAAAGCTAAATCTGGGGGATAACAAGTCAATCACATTGCCGATGGTGTTTTCAAGGGCCTCACAAACCTTCAGACGCTGTAAGTATGTCGTGGCAAAGCCGTTTCTCTTTCTTTTTCTTAATCGGAATTGAAATCGGATTGTTGTAGTTTACTCAGTATATATATAGTAGGCATGTCAAATACCTACCTAGTCACTCATAGCCATATATACCCTGAGGATACACAGTCCAGATTTACCCATGGATTCCTTGTAGGGCTGAATTACTGATGCACAGCCCAAGTTGCTCATTCAATCCAGTCTTGACATTTTATGTATGTTAGCGTTAACGATTGATGCATAAGTGCCATTTTGCTTTCATGGACGCTGAAGAGGTACAGTGTCTGCCATTCCTCAGACTCAAATTTAATTTGACATTTCTGTTCTACCCGTTTGGACCAATAAGCTGTACAACGCGTTAATGTAATATGGAAACTGTGTTTACACCAATTAGTACATCGCAAACACAGCAAAACACAAATTGCACAGCTCCACAAACCACTTTCAGGCTTCGGCAGCCACTAGAGGCAGGAGCGAGTGGGTTCGCTTCTGCACTCACTGGGACCACTAGGGATCTTAGTTAGGCCTGGAGTAGGGGAGGGAGGGCGATAAATGGAAAGAGGGAGACAATTTCTTTGTTTTTGGGTGGGGGAGGATTAAAATGGGAGACATTCCAGGGGTTGGAGAGGATTGAAGGGACTGAACACAATTTTAAAAGTTATGTAGGTCCCAGCTGATATTCAGCCAGAGCCTGCATTGAGCTTTAAGCTGTCCTAAATTCGCCCATTAGCTATGTGGTTGCTGGCATTGAATATTGCTAGACCTGGGTACTTCCAGTTCTTCACCAACTCTTCCCCCTTTACTGCCCCTGACCTTCCCACTTCAAACATGACCGGTCAGCCATTATTCAGCAGCATTGCCAGTTAAATGCTGCTGAATACTGGCGATTGGGTGGATCTCTCCTACCCACTTAAATCCCTTTGAACGTCGGGCAGCCCATGTTATGGTATTCACCTTATAATTAATAGACAGCAGTCTTTCACTTACCTTGCCATCAGGGTGAGTATTAGATAATACTTTTTTTATTCAACATTACAGAGATTTGAGAACAACGAGATCTCGTGGCCATCGAAGATTCAAACGAAGCTTTTGCAGATCTCGGCAAGCTCAATAAATTGTATGTATGAAAAATCATTGAATTCTTTTTATATGTATTGTCTAGAAAATATTTGTTTTGGACTCTGATACTACTGAAAAGGCATTAACATTTATCATTTATTAAAATGTTATAGCATTTGGCTTTGAACAGATCGGTGTTTTACAAAACATAAAATTCCTCATCATAGGGAAAAAACTTGTTTAAACATAGGACAGTCCTTATCCAGACAGTCCTAACACAGACATCCTTGAATAGAAAATACTATGTAGGCAACCTTGAGCTTCTCCCCCCAAAAAAAAAAAAAAAAAATTAGATAAGCTACATTTAGTACAGTTGGTATTTCCTTGTCCAAGAGGGCTTACATTCGAGGGAGGTGATAGTCAGCTGATGGTGATCATGGCTTTTAAAATTATTACTGCAGTTCGCTGACTTGTGCCTGGATTTTTGGTGCCACACCTATCGTATTACTGGTATTCAGCATGGTACCCAGATAAGCTACCTGGTTAAATTAGGACAGCCTTTTTGCTGCCTTAAATTAACAAAATAATTACATAGGTACTGCCACTAAAAGATTTTAAGCGTGATATAAGTTTTTATAAATAAATAAATATTGGCAATGGCCCAAGTGACCACTGGCTCTGCCTTGATTGTGTGGAACTGTCTATATGCTGCCAAAACAATCTGCCGTGATTTTCAGCAGTAATGTCAAATTGTACACCGCTGAAAATCCAGAATCACCCAGTCAGTAGAAAATAACTGTATAGAAGAGACTCTTATCTGGTTATCCTACTGAAAATTGGGTCCCAAGTTTGTACCTGATTTAATGGAAGTTAAGTGACTTGTACAAGGTCATAGGGACATGGCAAATTAATGAATTTGCCTTTTCAACTGTAAAAATGAATTATAAAGACAGACCCACTAGTGCAAATGCATAGGTTGACTTGAAATTTCTGATTGTTTCTGTTATAGTTTGTTACAAGTTTAATCTTGTCGAATTTTATTTTTTAGCTTTATTTTGCTGTAACAAGTTAAAATTAGATCTAAATGATTCCCATATTTTGATGGGTGTGTATGTATTTATTTATATTTTATTTTAAAAATGTATGAATCGCTTAAATCTAAGCAATGTACCATTTACATCCACAATTTCAAGCACAAACAAACAGTGTAAAATGCAGTAAACAAATAAGTCTTCCGCACAAACTTCCTCAGTACAGAATTCCTTAAATCTAGTAAAAACAGTATTAACGCATGAGCTTCTTCTGCTGGTGACACTTGCCAGAGACTCAATGAATGAAAAGAGTTAGTTAATTAGCACTTAGCTTTATTTTGTGGTCTTGATTTAGAATGTGGTCAGGACGACTTCGGTGCGATAAAGGGGGATGAACCTTGAAAAAGCGGGAAGAGAAACATGTTGGCTTTCTCTCCGACTTTCAAGACCACAAAATAGAGCTAAGTGCTAATTAACTAACTCTTTAAAAGTGATACTCTGGTGAACTTTGGATACTAATGCAAGTTTACATTGTTGGAAATTGTGAGAACCAGTGAGGCTGAGTGGTGTCTCTGAGGTTCTTCAATAGTTAAAATTCCATATATCTTGAGGTTGATAAGCATATAGGAACGAAAGGTTTACCTCAAGTAAAGTGAAATAGAGACTGGCTATAAGAAGTGCTCCCTCTGGCTGGCAGGCCTCTTCAAAATGGCGGGCCTTCCCAGCGCATCTTGGATGTGCCAGGGAGGGACCTAAGGCTCTGATTGGCCCAGACGCCTGTAGCCCTTCCCGTAGGCTTTACGACAGTGGCGGGAGGGAGTGGGAATCCCTCCCGCTACCTGGAGGGGTTGTTTGATGATGGCCACGGGAGGGAGTGGGCATCCCTCCTGCCGCCAATCAGCGTTCAGGCACTGACAGGAAAGTAAGGCTACAGCAGCTCAGACCCCTGTAGGAAAAATTTGCCCACAAATGTACTGTAGAGAGGTTAGGAATCCACCCGGATGATATAGAATCGCCCGGAGTGCTTATTTTAATATTAATGATCTCGTACTGCATTTGCATGGCAGTCGGAGACTTCTAGAAAGATTGGAAAAGACCGTGCCGAGCCGTTTTGATAATCAGCCGCTAAAATACATGCACACTAAACCGGTTGCAACAGGTTTAGCGAAGATCGTTAGGGGCACGGTAAGTTTTGAGAATCTCCTAGTGTAAAGTGGCTAAGCTTTCCTAGAGCAGTACTGCTTCTTACCCCCTTTTTCCACTCCCCCCCCCATCAGTACAAGGGGGAGAGTGTAGGGTAGTGGTTAAAGCTACAGCCTCAGCACCCTGAGGTTGTGAGTTCAAACCCACGCTGCTCCTTGTGACCCTGGGCAAGTCACTCAATCCCCCCATTGCCCCAGGTACATTAAATAGATTGTGAGCCTGCTGGGACTAACAGTACCTGAATAAATTCATGTAAATCATTCTGAGCCTTGCTGGGAGAACAGTATAGAAAATGGAATAAATAAATAGTGTGAAAAGTTTCAGCCTCTGATAACCAGAGCTGGCATTGTGATGTCATAATGCCTCATTCCACCAATAAGAGCCAACCTCATCAGTGATGTCACAATGGCTTGATTGTCCTTTACTTGGCTCACTTTGACTACATTTTCATTTCTAGAGTGGTGCAGTGGTTAAAGCTACAGCCTCAGCACCCTGAGGTTGTAGGTTCAAATCCACACTGCTCCTTGTGACCCTGGGCAAGTCACTTAATCCCCCCATTGCCCCAGGTACATTAGATAGATTGTGAGCCCGCCAGGACAGACAGGGAAAAACGCTTGAATACCTGAATAAACTCATGTAAACAGAGCTCTCCTGGGAAGCAGTATAGAAAATTGGATGGATGGATAAATAAATAGTATTAGGGGCATAAATCCAATGGTTATGAAAACTTATTGAACCTTTGGTGGCACCGCTGAGGGCCTGGGTAACTTTTTGATAAGATCACATTGGAATAGGAGGTGTTTAAGGGAGGTTTGAACCACAACAACCCTTTCAAGTATTACAATGAAAATCGGCAATCCTAACGCAATTCCAGTCTTTTCTGACATCAGTATTATGTTTTTTAAAGCTTGAACATTTTTGTTTCCCTCTGTTTCAGAATCTTACAAGGAAATGAAATAAAATCTATTACAAGGAGAGCATTTGCTGGTCTAGAGTCCCTTCAACATCTGTAAGTACTGGCCACTTATTTCTATAGCACTACTGGACATGTGCTGTACACATGACATGTAGGTTTCGCTCTCCCAGTGGAGCAATAGAGGGTTTAAGTGAGTTGCCCAGGCTCACAAGAAGCTGTAGTGGGAATCAAAATACAAGTTCCCCAGGATTGTAGCTGCTCCTACACTCCTCCTTGACTGGCTGAAACAACCTCTGCCCGTCAAAGTCAGAAAGCTGGTCAATAATCTCTTTTCTAAATACGGTAAACACTGATTAACCAGACTAACCTTGGCAGAGAGCAGTCGGGATAATCAACTTCACTGTTCCCTCTAAGCTGAGCAGAGTCCTCCACCCACAGTCTCACCAATAGAGGGTGCTGTTTTACTGTCACATTTTTCAATTGTGAGGACAGGCAAGTTCTGCAGGACTCCAGGGAACATACCTGTCCTTAGCGACTGAAAATATTCCACCCCCTAGTGGTAGCAATGCAGCTGGAGGACACCTGCTCAGCTTAGAGGGAACCCTCCCCTCCACCCCGACTAGAAAAAGCAGTGTTTCTCCTCCCTCCCGAACAGACACCACCAACCCCCTCCCAGACCCAGCAGAAAGACCCCAGGCCTACCTTGTTTCCCTGGTGTCTAGCGGCACGCTGGGGCAGGAGTGATTCCCCCTCGCTCCTGCCCTTGCTTTTTCAGCGATGAATATAAGCTGCCTCAGCACGCCGCTAGACCACCAGGAAACAAGGTAAGCCTGGTGCCCTTCCTCTGGTCCAGGAGGAAGGGGAACGCCCTTTTCTCTTGTAGGGGGCTTGCTGACGGTGGGAGAAAGTCTCCCGGTTTGGGGGGGGGGGCTGGGTTGATGGCAGTGGCGGCAGAAGCAGGGAAGGAACACTAGTGGGAAGAGGTGATAGGAATGGCACTTTGGGAGGAACTCGATTATATAAAGTGAGACCCCCAAAGCAATCCAGATAATTGGACATCCAGATAATCAGCATTCGGAAAATTGGTGTTCTACTGTATTCAAGTGTATCACTTATCTAGAGCAAAACTAAATGAAAAGTAATGGATATTTCATGAAAAATAACCCTCCCCGTACCCTGGAGTGGGTTTTTTTGCACGTTTACAGAAACGATACATTTAATGACTTAAATACTATATAATATGCTTAGCTATACACCAAACAGATCACTACGTTCTGAGACTTTAACTCTACTGAAGACGAATGTTAATCCAAGGCTTGTTGAGACTGGCAAAATGACTTTATGCTGTGCAGAAGTTAAAATATGGAACTCCCTTGTAGGCCAAATACGAAACTGTAGTGAAAAGGGCACGTTTAGAAAATTACTCGACACAATTATTTGTAGATGCCTTTTTTAGCCAATAATTTTCCTCTCTGCACAGTTGATGAATTATTCATGATTCTCATTATATAAGGTTTGGTATTAGTTTGTAGATATGATTTCTGATGATTGTTTGTGTGTCTTGTTTTATCAAGTTTTTTACAAAATTATATATGTAAATTATGTAAACTGTTTAGTTTTAATCGATATAGAAATTTTTAAAATAAATGTGTGTGTTTATTTTACCATTGGGAGAAATATATATAGACTGAACATGGCAAATCCTTTGCCATCATAAGGAAGGAGTTATTTTTATAAAGTGTCAAAGTGCTTCAATTTCATTACTGTGTGTAAAGCCACTTTCCTTGAACAGAAGGACGGTTTGGGAGAAGCAACCTTTTATAGCAGCTTTTGCACAAATTGAATTCCAAAAATGCACTTTAAGTAAAAATAAGAATCCTTGAAACAGTTCTGTTCACTGCATCATAGTTAAAGACTTTAAAACTTAATATTTTTTTTCATTATTGTAGTCTTTGATTTATGTAGAGCTGCTTTGTATTTGCCGTGATCTGCTCTTTCATGTTGGACATTCAGCCTGATAAAAATTGCTTTACGTGGAATATTTCAATAAAATGTTTGTACTCAAAAATGTTTTATAATACTAATAATAATATTGTTTACTTTCCAGCGATTTGAGCAATAACGCTATTGTATCTATCCAAGAAAATGCTTTGCACATCTTCACTCCAAGAACTGTGAGTGTGGGCTACCGGGTAGAAAGATTTGTTGAACCAGCTTCTGCTGAAAATATGCTGTAGATTTATCGAGTATAAAAATAGCATTGTGCCAGGTTTTACAGTTGCACGACTACTTTGCTGCCAGTACCTGGAGGATGGGCGGCATAGGGCAATTGTTGGCCTAGACCAGCCTGCACAACTCCGGTCCTCGAGGGCCAAATCCATCGGGTTTCCAGGATATCCCCAGTGTATTTGCATAAGATCTATTTGCCTGCACTGCTTGCGTTGTATGCATATTGATCTCTTGCACGTTCATTTGGGAAATCCTGAAAACCTGGCCTGGCGAGGGCCGAAGTTGTGCAGGCCTGGCCTAGACTATGAGTGACCATCATGTTGTGTTCTGCCTCTTACAATAAGTCAAATGGCCGCTTGTCCTGTGCGAGCAGAACTATTGCTTTTATTTTGATAAAGGAGAGACTGTAAAATCCATCTGGTCAGCTCCCATTTTCTTCTTAGTGGTTGGACCTCAGTTAATCTCCAGTTTCTCTGTCACTACTTCACAACTAAGGGCCATTTGTGCTCGTCTAAGGCTTTGAATTTGGTTATTGCTTTGATTTCCAGCTTCTCCCCTGAGAAACAGTTACATATATCCACCAAGAAAAAATTTCTAGTGTTGCTCCCTTTCAGCCTCATTTCATGATGTCTTTAACGCAGACTTTGCACTATTTCCTCTAGACCAGGGGTGTCAAAGTCCCTCCTCGAGGGCCGGAATCCAGTCGGGTTTTCTGGATTTCCCCAATGAATATGCATTGAAAGCAGTGCATGCAAATAGATCTCATGCAGATTCATTGGGGAAATCCTGAAAACCCGACTGATTGCGGCCCTCAAGGACGGACTCTGAGACACCTGATCTAGCCCAGAGGTGGGCAACTCCAGTCCTCAAGGGCCGGAATCCAGTCGGGTTTTCTGGATTTCCCCAATGAATATGCATTGAAAGCAGTGCATGCAAATAGATCTCATGCAGATTCATTGGGGAAATCCTGAAAACCCGACTGGATTGCGGCCCTCAAGGACGGACTCTGAGACACCTGATCTAGCCCAGAGGTGGCAACTCCAGTCCTCGAGGGCCGGAATCCAGTCGGGTTTTCTGGATTTCCCCAATGAATATGCATTGAAAGCAGTGCATGCAAATAGATCTCATGCAGATTCATTGGGGAAATCCTGAAAACCCGACTGGATTCTGGCCCTCGAGGACCGACTTTGACACCTGTGCTCTAGACTGTAATCTTCTCTCTGCAGTGAAAAAAATGTGATACAAAGGCACCGATTTGCAAAGTACAGGTTGTGCAGTAATAATTAATGTAGAGCAGAACATAGGGCTCCTTTTATTAAGATGCGCTAGCGTTTTTATAGCGCGCTGCATTGCCTCGCGCGTTAACCCCGCGCTACGTGCCAAGAACTAACACAAGTTTATTAAACATTTGTTGTGCACGCAATGTCAAATACTTCAATGCGCATGACAATTTAAAATGAGGAAACAAACAATAAAACAGCTTTTATACAAATAAACATACAGTGTATGCGTACAAGTATCTCACGGGCCGCATCGAGGTGGAAGAAGATATCTTCTTTTTCAAGGGTCCCGCGGCAACAAGGGGCATCCGTGGAAAATCAGGGCGGAAACTGCACGGGGACACCAGGAAATTCTTTTTCACTGAAAGGTGGTTGATCGCTGGAATCTTGCTTTTAGAAATTGCAGCAGCCTCTGTGGCCTCCTTCGAGTCGGTCATGACAGTGTCAGGCTTCTCCCAAAGGGAAAACAAATTAATTCCAGTTTCCTTTTTCTTTCTGCAGATTGTTAAACACAAGTAACTTTCTCTGCGATTGCCAGATAAAATGGTTTCTTCAGTGGCTCTCTGACAGCAGTTTGCAGCAGGCTGTGATGGTTAGCTGCGCTCATCCCGACTGCTAACAGGGCGAAGTCTCTTAAGTGTGAACGCTGAAGATTTTGTCTGTGGTTGGTGTTAAGGCTTTCTTTTCTATAGTGAGGTGCAGGCACTTGTTTAATATGCTTGAGTCCTGATTTCTAAGCTCTAGAGCAGATGCAGCATGTTGAGCATCTCTTCCTTCCTCTTCCCAATTTCTCTGACCTCTCATTTGCAAGGAGACGGAATGGTGAGGCAAGAGGCAGCCGTAACACAATTTGATTTTAATCTTGCGACTCAGGTGTGGTTTATCCTCGGTTTCATAAATGTGATTCAGCATTTTGAATTTGAATTTAGAAATTCCTCCCGCTCCATAATAAACGATTTCACCTCAGGTGACCCACTCTCTTGCATTATAGTTCATTTGAGGGTTCATTATCTTGTTAAATATTATTAACTGGTGTGTAAATATTTTCAAGAAGAATGGATTCATTTAAAGGCCAAGTATGACTTGGAATAGTTACATCAACGTCTTCATGAGCAAATTCTCTTCAAGGCATAGATGAACTTGTAATAGAAATTATTCCCTCCAATTCGGGCCTCTCTTGAGATAACGTCCTATCTGGATTGAAGTCTGTAGGTATTTTGCTGTTCCACAATGACATGGTGCTCTATCTTTTTTTTTTAATTCATTTTATATTTTACATCAAGTGCACAGAAAATATCAGCAATTAAAATAATACATCACTTGAAAATCCACAAAATCTCCTTAAATAAGATTTATCCCCATCCCCCCAACCATATTAATATCAGATAATATATATAATGTAATATCTTCCCTTCATATCTAATAATGAAAATCAAAAACCCACTCCCCACCTCATATCAACTTTTATGTTAAACGGGGAAAAATGATAATTATTCATTACAATAGTTTTGTTGTTTTAAATAATTCTTTATTCATTTTCAAATTGAACAAGTGCACAAAAGAATATATTATACAAATTAGCACATTAATATCTACCACATAAAAATCTAGTGATATAATAACTCCCCCCCTACCACCCATCCTTCATCACATTTTCAATAGAAATATACACATATATACATCATATTATAACATTATGTAAAATTATTCCCAACTCCCTCCCCCCTTTAGTGTGCTAAAAAAGAAAAGAGAAGAATTGATGACTATTCATCACAATATTTTGCCAATGGCCCCCATATTTTTATGAAGTTAGTATATGTCCCTCTTTCTATTGCTATTGCTCGTTTCATTTTAAATATATGGCATAAAGAATTCCAATAGTTTATTAATGTAATGTAATTTATTTCTTATATACCGCTACATCCGTTAGGTTCTAAGCGGTTTACAGAAAATATACATTAAGATTAGAAATAGGAAAGGTACTTGAAAAATTCCCTTACTGTCCCGAAGGCTCACAATCTAACTAAAGTACCTGGAGGGTAAAGAGAAGTGAAAAGTAGAGTTAGAGGAAAAATAAAAATAAAATAAACATTTTAACAAGACAGCATTGATCTAAATACTTTGGAAGGTAGAAGAGAGGAGAGAAAGGAATAGAAGCAGAAGGGGGAGCCGTTGAACAGTAGAATTCTGGAGAAATTTAAATGATAGAAATAGAACAAAACAAAGACAAAAGGCAAAACAATAGATAAGATTAAAGATAAATCATAAGCTGGAAAGGAAAATAAAATAAAACTTTGTCTTCAATCCACGGTTTCAGCGTCAGTGATGAAGTGGAGCAAGTAAGTTTAGGAGGAGCGATTGACGTTTCCAGAAAGGGCTTCTTCAGGGAAGAGACTTGGCCGACAGTCCCAGGATGCCTATGTCTCCTCCCTGCGATGTTCTCCCATCCATGCATTCCTCCCAGACACAATGCCCGTGCCCCAGCCGCTCCAAGGTTGCCCCCACACATAAAAGGATTTCTTTGGGTACCTAGCAGCATTTGCACATGCCTGTCGATACTGATTTTAGAAAGTTGGCGTTTACGTGTTGAGATCCATGCCATGAGGTGTGGTAAAAATCTAAACATATATTCCCCATTTCACAAAGGGAATAACAGTAAATGTCTAGAGGGAAAATATCCCTTTTGGGGTTTACGCCAGCTCAGAGCCCCAAACAGGGCACCTTTTACGAAGCCGCATTAGCGGTTTAACGCACGCTAATTTGCCGGCCGCGCTAGCCGCTACCGCCTCCTCTTGAGCAGGCGGTAGTTTTTCGGCTAGCGTGGGGGTTAGCACGATCTAAAAGGGTGCGTGCGCTAAAGCAGTTAATGCAGCTTCGTAAAAGGAGCCCACAGTTTTAAAAGTGCTCAGTATGTCCAGGGCTTTGAGTAATTCCCCCTAATCCCCTGTTCATTCCGCTTTCAAAATGAATCCAGATTAAAATTGCGGCCTCACTGTTTAATCGGAGACACGCACACGGGGGTAGGTTTGTGAAATGGGCAGCTACATATGGAAGCAGCATTCCGTAACGTAGAAGTTGTGAACTTGACAATTCCACTGACTCAAAGTATATTCTCTTGTTTTCCCCCCAGATGATTTCCCTAAACCGCAGATCAAGGTCCAACCCCAAACTACAGTTGCCTTAAAAGGGATGAATGTGACCTTCACCTGTGTGGCTATGAGCAGCAGTGACTCGCCTATGGCATCGGTATGGCGTAAGGACAATGAAATTCTGTACGATGCAGAAGTGGAAACCTTTGCCAGGTATCAGAGACAAGGAGCTGAAGTCCTGCAGTACACAACCACCTTGCATCTCTTCAGCGTAAATTTCACAGACGAAGGAAAATACCAGTGTGTTACCACAAACCACTTTGGTTCCAACTACTCTTCTAAAGCCAAGCTGACAGTCAATGGTGAGCCAGCAACAATACAACCCGTGTTTTATCTTGGTTGCAGTTATTTTATTTGATATAAGAACATAAGAATTGTCGCTGCTGGGTCAGACCAATGGTCCATCGTGCCCAGCAGTCTGCCCCGCAGCAGCCTCCAGATCAAAGACCAGTGCCCTAACTGAGACCAACCCTACCTGCATACGTTCCAGTTCAGCAGGAACTCGTCTAACTTTGGCTTGAATCCCTGGAGAGTGTTTTCTCCTATAATACCCTCCAGAAGAGCGTTCCAGTTTTCCACCACTCTCTGGGTGAAGAAGAACTTCCTTACGTTTACATGAAATCTATCCCCTTTTAACTTTAGAGAGTGTTCTCTCGTTTTCCCAACCTTGGAGAGGTGAACAACCTGTCTTTACCTAAGTCTATTCCCTTCATTATCTTGAACGTTTCAATCTTGTCCCCTCTCAGAAGGGAGAAGAGGAGCCCAGTTTCTCTAATCTCTCGCTGTACGGCAACTCCTCCAGCCCCTTAACCATTTTAGTCTCTCTTCTCTGGACCCTTTTGAGTAGTACTGTGTCCTTCAAGTATGGCAACCAGTGGGGGCGTAACATGGCCCGGTACAGTGGCATGATAACCTTCTCCGATCTGTTTGTGATCCCCTTCTTAATCATTCCTAGCATTCTGTTCACCCTTTTCACTGCCGCTGCACATTGCGCAGATGGCTTCATCGACTTGTCAACCAGTACTCCTGGGGGGTCTCTCCGAGTACTGCACCAGACATCCTGTATTCGTATATAAGATTTTTGTTACCGACATGCATTACCTACACTTATCCACGTTAAACCTCATTTGCCATGTCGCAGCCCATTTCTCGAGCGTGTTTATGTCCTGTTGCAGGTCTTCGCAATCCTCCTGTGTCTTCACTACTCTGAATAACTTCATATCGTCTGCAAATTTAATCACCTCGCTCGTCGTTCCAATTTCCAGGTCATTTATAAATATGTTGAAGCGCACAGGCCCAAGCACCGAACCCTGCGGCACTCCACTGATGATGCTTTTCCAGTCCAGTATTGTCCATTTACCCCCCCCACTCTCTGTTTTCTATCCGCCAACCAGTTTTTGATCCACGTGAATTGAAACGCTGAAACATTCATTTTGCCACCAGTGGATTTTGGAAACAAGAAAGCCAGCATTCAATTACAACATTTTACAGCAAACAAGATAATTGAATTTAAGGAGATACAAAAAAGAAGATTGTGGTTTGAAATACAGTGAGCATTGAACATTTTATAGGACATTTATCTTAGTCATTATAATTAGGAAGGAGATGCTAATTCTTTAGAAAAGTATTTATAAATAATGTTAAGAGGATATTTGAATTATTTGTACAGTTTGATTTAATGATTGTAAAGATTTGTTAAATAAATGAAAATATTTTCTATACAGATTTTTTGGGTAAGATGTGAATTCATTAGGGAAATCCTGAAAACCCTGATACACAGTTGGGAACCACTGGTATATAGGAATAAAGATCAACAAATGAGGTGTAGCTGACATGAGTTTCTCTGACTGATTAAACATTTGGGACTAGTTTCTAAGAGAATGCTTCCTTCATCAGGTCGGGGCAATTAGCATGAGCCAACAGGACAGTAACACTACAACACTCATGATGTACTTAGTAAGGCTCTGCCAGAAAATGTATTTGTTTCCTGGTTGGTGATATAAACTAACTGTATGACATGCTCTTTTGGTGCAGAGATGCCCTCATTCCTGAAAACCCCCATGGATCTGACTATCCGCACTGGCGCTATGGCCCGATTAGAGTGTGCTGCGGAAGGCCATCCCATGCCGCAGATCGCATGGCAGAAAGACGGTGGGACAGATTTTCCTGCTGCACGGGAAAGGCGAATGCATGTCATGCCTGAAGACGAGGTCTTCTTTATTGCAGATGTGAAAATTGAAGACATGGGGCAGTACAGTTGCATGGCACAGAATATTGCAGGAAGTATATCGGCTAATGTCACCTTAACTGTGCTGGGTAAGCAGAGCTGCTCTTTCTTGTGTCTGGGAACTGTGCATAATTTTGGAGAAACCTATTCTTTGTCTAGGGGCTCTGCCCTGACCTTTTACTTCACAGCTCACTTGAGGTATGACAGACCTGCGCCAGAAAAATGTTATCCCTTGTCAGGTTTTCCGGATATCCACAATAAATATGCATGAGAGAGATTTGTATCTCAAGGAGGCAGTGCATGCAAATCCATCTCATACATATTCATGGTGGAGATCCTGAAATCCTGAGCTGGCTCCGGCTCTCGAGGACTGGAATTGCCTACTCCTGCTCTAGATAATTGGGTACACAAACAGGGATACACTTTTCCCTCCGTATTCGCTGCGATAGGGGATTAACAGACCCGTGAATACAGAAAAACCGCAAATAACTTTTTCATATGTTGTTTGCTGTTTACTATTAAAAACCATCGTGTATATGGTGAAACCACGGATAACATGGTGGAGACCTGGCCTGTTCCTGAAGGAGAGGCAAAGCACGGTGAAGTGCTGGGAATCAGCATTTTTTCTCTATAAACGCTGAAACCGCGAATACGGAGGGAGAAGTGTGTTTAGCTTCTCTCAATGTTTATTTTCTGTAGTGAGTGGCAGCAGCAGAAATTCAAGACAGCTTGCTTGCGTGTACCTCAGCCTATGTAGAAGCGGGAAGTTACATCTGAGAGAAGACTGGCGGGGTTGGCACTAGCTGGCTATCTGAATCCCTTCCTGCTGCCGGGTTGTTGACTGGAGATGGAACAGGAGTGACGGAAAACTCCCAGGGCACACCAGTGTTCTGCAGCGCACTGGTTCAAAAACGTTGATTTAGAGCGGTGGTTCTCAACCCTGTCCTGGTTTTCAAGGTATCACTAATGAATATGCATGAGAGAGATTTGCATACCTGTCACTTCCATTATATGCAAATCTCTCTCATCATATTCATTAGGGATATCTTGAAAACCCGACTGGTTGGGGGGTCCCCAGGACAGGTTTGAGAACCACTGATTTAGAGGAATATAGAAATTCCATTTTGTATGTCGTAGGTCCCAGAATGTGGAATTCATTGCCTTGTGCTTTGAGATCAGTTTGAAAGAGTTAAGTTAGTGCTATTTTAGTGAGCTTTTGCTATTAAGAGCTTCAGGGTTTTAAATTGATGCAATCTCAGAAATTATTTGCCATCCATAGTCTCGAGTTACCAATTTAGTGATTGTGCTTTTGTAAGTTGTATTGTGATGATATTGTGGGTTTTATTATATTTTTTTCTATTGAAATTGTGTGTTTATTTTGTAATCCTGCTTAGGATCGTAGATAAATATCTCCATGAGTGTAGGGTATTATGGCTATATATATATATTATCCCAGGACAAGGAGGCAGGTATTCTCACTAGTGGGTGCAGACATCTCACAAGCATACTTGCTTGTAGAAACTTTTAGAAGTTTTGAGTTGCCCACACCGCGCATGCGCGAGTGCCTTCCCGCCCATGAACCGGGCGTGTCTCCTCAGTTCTTTCTCTTCCGCGGAGCTGAGAAGTCTGTCTTCGACTCTCTGCGCGAAGTTCCTTCACATGTGCCTTCTGTGCCGCGGTTTTGAGTTTTTTGGGCTCATTATCGTTGGCTCACGTTGCATTTTCTTGTTTGTTTGTTTTTTTTAAAAAATTTCTTTCGATCGTTCGACCGGGCAGGCCGCGTGGCTATATAATATATTTAATGCCATTGTATGATTACATTTCTGGGCTTTACCAGTATTAAAATACTATGAGCTCTTTTACTAAGGTGCGCTACCGTTTTTAGCGCACGCACAAAATTACCGCACGCTAAACCGCACAGTACGCTTCTAGAATAATGCCAGCTCAATGCTGGCGTTAAGGTCTAGCACAGTGGTCTCAAACTTGCGGCCCGGGGGCCACATGCAGCCCGCTAGGTACTATTTTGAGGACCTCGGTATGTTTATCATAATCACAAAAGTAAAATAAAACAGTTTCTTGATCATATGTCTCTTTAGCTATAAATTACAATATTATTATTAAGACTTGGCCAAAAGGAAAGATTTATAAACTATAAAGAGTTTATAAATGCAAAATTGTAATTTCTTTAATAAGACATTCACTATTTTTTCTGAGGCCCTCCAAGTACCTCTAAATCCAAAATGTGGCCCTGCAAAAGGTTTGAGTTTGAGACCACTGGTCTAGCATGTGCGGCAATTTAACACGCTACTCCGCGTTGAGGCCCTAACGCACCTTAGTAAAAGGAGCCCTATGTGCTGAACAGGATTACAGCTGTGTATTTTGTGAAGGCCCACGTGCCTTTCTGCCTAATTGCCAAAATCATTTTCTATAACTTACCTACCAGTGCATAATTGTCTAAATGCTTCTACGTCAGTGTAATTATACCTTCAGCAATTGCTGTTTGTTGTTTGATAGCCTGTTAACATTTGTTTTTCCCAAATTGCTCAGAGACACCATTCTTTTTGCGACCCTTGGAAGATAGGACAGTGGCTCGAGGGGGAACTGCTGTCCTGCAGTGTATAGCAGGTGGCAGCCCTGCCCCTCGCCTCAACTGGACCAAAGACGACGGGCCCCTGACAGTGACTGAACGCCACTTTTTTGCCGCAGCCAATCAGCTTCTCATCATTGTCGACGCCGGCCCAGAGGATGCTGGGAAATATACATGCATCATGTCCAATACACTTGGGACGGAGCGTGGACACATCTACCTGAATGTAATTCTGTCCCGCAATTGTGACTCCTCTCAGCCCAATGTGGGCTACGAAGACGACAGCTGGACTACAGTTGGCATTGTGATCATTGTTATCGTATGTTGCGTTGTGGGCACCTCTTTGGTTTGGTGATCGTCATATATCACATGAGGAGAAAGAATGAAGACTACAGTATAAGCAGCACAGGTGAGTGAAAGAAGAGTCCAGCTGACTGCCCACCTGGGGCTGAAGATATTTCTTTTGGCGTGGAAGATTGCTAAATAAAATCATCTCCATAGCAATGGAGGACGCGTGATTGGACCGGTACCTCGGCCTCCGTTTGCTGTGAGGGTTTACTGTGTTTTCTTCTTGTAGTTTTTGTTATATTAGTCAAGTTTTCTATTCTGTACAAGAGGTTGGGTCAGTTATCCAAGAAGATGGTAGAAATTACTGTATATACGCGAATATAAACCAGTCCGAAAATATAAAGAGGTGACCTTTTTCTCCCAAAAAAGGAGGAAAAAAGGTTGACTCAAATATAAACGGGGTTTATATTCAAGTGCCCTGCCAGGCTCTGCACCCAGCCTCCCTCTCTACCCTCTCCCTCCCCGATTCTGCACCCTGTTCCCCTCCTTCCCTCCCCTGATGCCTTGCAGGCTTCCCCGAGCCTGCCATTAGCCCTGGTGGTCCAGCAGTGGGCCAGGACAGGAAGGATCCCTCCCGCCTCCTGTCCCGGCCAACTCTAACACATCCCAACCTCCCTCCCACTTCCCAGCCTTAAAAAAAAAAACTTTAAAAACCTTTAAAATCCTGTGGTCCAGCGTTGAACTAGGGCAGGAGTGATCTTCCGAGGCTCCTGCCCAGTGCAGAGCCGCTATCAATGGCTACTGCAAGTTCTTGGGAATTTGCAAGGTTGCTGCAAGAACATGCGGCAGCCATTCATAAAGCAGCTCTGCATTAGGCAGGAGCTTAAGAAAATCACTCCTGCCCTGGTCACCACTGGACCACCAGGATTTTAAAGGTAGGTTTTTTAAGTCCGGGAGGTGGGAGGGAGTTGGGATGTGTCAGAGTCGGACGGGTCAGGAGGCGGGAGGGATCCTTCCTGTCCCAGCCCACGCTGGACCACCAGCACTTATGGCAGGCCTGAAGGAGGCCTGCAACAGGTCCAGGAAAGGGGGGCAAGTGAGCGCTGACCCAAATATAAACCAAGACCCCCATTTTTTAGCCCCAAAATCTCAGTTTATATTCAAATATATATACGGTACCAAAGAAATTTGAATTTGGGCAGGAAGGAAGTTCTTAAAACAATGAAAACACCTGCTGGTTGCAGTATTGCTTGTATTTGGTTTTGTTTGGTTTCTTCACACAATATTCCTTTCAAAAGTTAGTTGGGGCATTCCTTATAAAATGTCCTTAAAATGAGTTTATTGAATGCTCTGAAATCTGAATACTGTACTCTAGATTTAAGCCACTTTTGCTGATACCACCAAAGCTGTTCAGTGTTTTGCTTTTCATTTTATAAGCTGCTGAACTGACTATGGAAAATAATCTGTCACTCCCATTTATCCACCGAAACCAGTGGATGCATCGTGTGGCCTGTTTTTCAGACCTGATAGATTTTTTGCTTTGTTTTTAGGTTGAAAGCCTACAATATTTAGATCACTTTTCTGAATTTTTTTGTGTTTATGTTGTAGTGAATCCTAAGTTTTGGTCAAGGTTCTTGAGTAGGTCCCAGATAGAATCTTCTAGAACAGTGGTTCCCAACCCTGTCCTGGAGGACCAACAGGCCAGTCGGGTTGGATTTTAAGAGAAAATGGGATATTCACATGGGATCCCTAAGGGAGTGAAACCAGGGGGCGGGTATTTGGAATGGGCAGACTTGGTGGGCTATAGCCCTTTTCTATGTTTCTATGTTTTCAGGATAGCCCTCATGAATATGCATGGAGCAGATTTGCATGCCTGGCACCTCCATTATATGCAGATCTCTCTCATGCATATTCATTAGGGCTAGCCTGAAAACCTGATTGGCCTGGTGGTCCTCCAGGAGAGGGTTGGGAACCACTGATCTAGAATATGTGTACAAGTTCAATAACAATGGCAGCACTGGGACAGTATCTTTCTTTCTTTTCTTTTTTTTCAAATTCTTTATTCATTTTTTCATCTTACACCAAGGGAACAATATGACATCATTTAATTCCTATACATCACTTGAAAATTATTCCATATTATTCTTTCAATACATATTTTAAATCCCTCCCACACCTACCCTCTCTACAAATAATGCAAATCAAATGTATCATACATGTAATATGTTCAAAATAATAATAAAACAATAATGAATCAATATATCCCCCTTCCCCATTATTCTAAATATACTTTAGTGTATAAAGGTGCCTACTCATTACAATATGTTATCATTGGTCCTCAAATTTTTTTGAAATTATTAATTTCCTTTTTGCATGGCAATTGTCCTATCCATTTTGTATAGCATAATGAGTTCCACCAGAAAGTGTAATTAAGTCTGGTATAATCTTTCCAATTTCTAGTAATATGCTGAATGGCAACTCCTGTCATTATTAATAAAAGTTTATTATTATTAGATGAAATTTGACTTTTTTTCCTCATGGACGTGCCAAATAGAATTGTATCGTATGATAGAGCTACATGATTTTCTAATAAGCCATTAAGTATCCTTTCTTTCTGATGTTTTTATTAAATTATTCACATCCCTGCTGACTACAGTTCATTTCATCACTGTGTTTTGTTTTTTTATCCCTTTCTCCAGAGGAGATGAATTTACCAGCGGATATTCCCAGTTACCTCTCCTCCCAGGGAACGCTTTCGGAGCCTCCAGAAGGTTACAGTAACTCTGAAGCCGGTAGTCATCAGCAGCTCATGCCCCCTGCAAGTGGTTTTGTGCACAGAGGAACAGATGGTAAGCACGGTTTTTCCTTTGCTGGTCAAGGCCATTGCCTCAAGTCCTCACTAGGATTATAAGCCTTCTCGAGCACAGCTCGAATTGTAAAGCCTGCTGGGTTTGGATTTGGAACAGGCAAGTAATTTTCTGAAACACAGGCAGTCTGGAGTTGTATACTTTTTGCTCTAGAAATACTTTCCCCATAAATGTAGAACTCCTGTTTGTATACTGAGAAACATCCAGTTTTTATTTTGGTGTACCTAGTAATTGAATAAATTTCCTCAAAATTCTTGTGCGAATAATTTTATTTATTTTTTTTTAAAGTTGTTGTAAAAATGAAACTTAGGCCATATGCGGCCTCTTTTACAAAGCCGCACTAGCGGCCCCGAAGCCCATAGAGATTTAAAGGGCTTCGGGTCTCTTGCCACGCGGCTTTTTAAAAGAGGCCGATGGTCTTTATCTGCCTTCATTTTACTATCTAGTCTGCTTAACCATGTCATCTACTATCCCCCCCCCAATTTCCCTCTAAGCTGCGTGGCCGCGCACTTTCCTTCATCCCGCAGTGCACCAGTCACTGATAACCTCTCACATGGGAGAGTTCTGCACATCCACCAATCAGGGAGACAGAGCTGGAGCTTTGATGGCCAATCAGGAGCACTTCTACAAGGAAGTGCTCCCGATTGGACATTATGCTCCTACTCCCTGATTGGTAAATGTTTACAACTCTTCCAGTAGTGAGCCTTGGCCGTGAGACCTCCCCTCAAGAATCCCCTGTCACCAGTCTTAGCTCAAGCGCACCACTTTGGAGTCTTCCTTACACTCGTTCACCTTACAGACTCACTGCAACTATGCAGAAGATTTACCACAGTGGGAGAGACTGGACAGGCTTAAGATGGACAGCCACGGAGCTGTGAGGCAGCATAACTCTGCAGCTCCGGACTACCCTACATTAAACTGCACTTTATCGGCAAGTCTAACCCATGCCAGTTTCACAATTTTATTTAAGTATTCATATACCACTTATAGTCTAAACCAGTGGTCCTAGAGGACCACCAGCCAGTCAGGTTTTCAGGATAGCCCTAATGAATATGCATGGAGCAGATCTGCATGCCTCCCACCTCCATTATATGCAAATCTCTCTCATGCATATTCATTAGGGTTATCCCAAAAACCCGAGTGGCTGGTGGTCCTCCAGGACAAGGTCTAAGTGGTTTTACATTCAGGTACTCAAGCATTTTCTCTATCTGTCCCAGTGGGCTCACACTCTATCTAATGGGGGGATTAAGTGACTTGACCAGGGTCGCAGGGAGCAGTGTGGGATTTGAAACCACAACCTCAGAGCGCTGAGGCTGTAGCTCTTACCTCTGCGCCACACACTCCCAGTTTCTCCAGCCCACTAATATTCTGCACGGCCACGTGAGCCAGTGCAAGGCAGACTTCCAACGTGGCGATTGAGGCAGGCACTACAGGAAGAGTGCCAGTAGCATTGGACTCGAGCGTCAGACAGTGACTGGGATTGGAGCTGGAGCCTCTTACTTCCTCCAAGACAAACCTAGGGTTGTCGCTTAGTACATGCCACATAGTTGAGGCTGAACAGCACTCCCACATGGCTAACTTCATTTTTCCCCAGGGCCAGGCCTCAGCGGGTAAGAAAATGGTGGGGGCAGGAAGGGCTCTGGCAAGAGTTATATTTAATGTTAAAAATTTGAAAAGCCAAATGAAGAATCTTGAAAAGGACCCAGCATTCTATAGGAAGTGACTGTAAAAGCAGGGGGATTTGGTACGTTTATATTCGAGATCAGCAGTACATTTAATGCCAAATTTTTTTTTCTATTTTCTAAACTGCCTTTTATAGTAAAAGCACTGGAATTCCCTTTTTAACCCCAAGTCTACTTTTTTCCAAGTCTGAAAGCAATTTCCAAGCAGATAGTATACTCACCAATGAAGTTTCTTCCCCTCAGCAGGTCCTCTCTCGGCACCTTTTCAGGATCAATGTTTTTCCTTTTATACTAAATGTATTTTAAAGTTGTTTCTAATTTATTACTTGTAGGTAATTTTGTGGTTTTCTTCTGCTTCCTTCCGTTTGCCAATTAGGACTTTATGTAGACACAGGTAGTGAGACGGATACAGAATGATAAACGCTTCATTCCCGTCAAACCTGCCAGGCAGAATGGGACCTCTCTTCTCCAGCCGGTGCAGCTTCCAGCCAGGAGAGGCACCCGAGGGACTGGCGCAGCTGCCTATTCCAGGTATGTGCTTAAAAATTGTAAAGACGGTCACAAGGCAGGATAAGATAATTTGTTTAGGGGTTTTCAGTTCCTGTTTTTTGGCCGGATTGAGCTTGGGTGGGCCCTGTTTGGGGTTCTGTTTGACCTCGGGGGGGTCAAACCCGGAGGGTCTCAAGCGGGGTCCTTCACCCCACTTCCTCCACCTCCCCACATTTTTTCACTTTGTATTTTGTGAAAAAAGCGATTTTATCAAATCTCAAATAAACTTTAAACTTGACACCGACGTGGGCATGCTACTCACACCGGAGAAGTTAAAAAAAGCTATGGGAAATGGAACGGTGGGGGGGGGGAGGCACTCACTCTTACTGTGCCACTGGTCCCAAGTACCTGTATTCCAAGTAGTAAAACAGATTTTATGCGGAAAGTTATTACAGATTCTCCTGTAAACCTCCTGGTTTTTGATATTAGGTGGAACTGGGCCTCTGGTGATCTGCTCCGATTGCTACGACAATGCAAACATCTACTCCAGGACACGGGAGTATTGTCCATACACGTATGTTCCCGAGGAGGATCCTCTAGACCAGACCTTATCCAGTCTGATGGTGCAAATCCCCAAAGTGCTCAGGCACAGAATGAAGCTGCAGCCATGGAGAGTCTGCTAGCAGACCGAGCACTGTCCGTTTACCCCACCAGTCGTGACAGACGAAGTGATCAGAAAATAGCCTCGCCTCAGATTAACAACGGTAAGTTTGAGGCCTCCGTGCTGTGTAATGCAGGATTTCTGGTGACTCAGCAAAGAGCAGCAGACGGCTGGAATCAGTTCATGCGCCTCCGTCATCCTACATGTCAAAAAAATTAAGCAAGGTGCAATGGGGATGTGGCCAAAGGTCAGCGTCTGCTGGCCAAACCTACCTTTTTCTTTCACTGGTAAAACAGATACTCAGTGTAGGTTAGAACACCAGCTTTACCAGCCCACACACCATGACCAACAAGTGCAAAACATATACATTCACGTCTTCATATTATTCCCCCCCCAAAAAAAAAAAAAATTATTTATAAAGGGTGATGGGATTTGATTTACCGCTTTTTCTGTGTGGTTATATCAAAGTGGTTTACATATTTTAAACAGATAACTTATTTTGTATCTGGTGCAAAATAAGTTAGGTGACTTGCTCAGTGTCACAAGGAGCTGCAGTGGGAATAAAACTCACATGAGGCAGCTGCTTTAACCACTAGGCCACCTCTCCACCTGTATAGGTTTGTTTGCAGTGGGAATAAAACTCGCAACTTCAGGGTGCTGAGGCAGCTGCTTTAACCACTAGGCCACTTCTCCATCTGTATAGGTTTGTTTGCAGTGGGAATAAAGCTCGCAACTTCAGGGTGCTGAACAGGTGCTTTAACCACTAGGCCACCTCCATCTGTATAGGTTTGTTTGCAGTGGGAATAAAGCTCGCAACTTCAGGGTGCTGAGGCAGCTGCTTTAACCACTAGGCCACTTCTCCATCTGTATAGGTTGTTTGCAGTGGGAATAAAACTCGCAACTTCAGGGTGCTGAGGCAGCTGCTTTAACCACTAGGCCACCTCTCCACTGTATAGGTTGGTTTGTTTGAAATTATTTTTAAAATTCTAAACAGAACCACAGTATTACTCTGGTACACCCTGGTTTATCTCCAGTGCAAGGTGCATTTCATCCTGTGATTCCACTCTTGACCTAGCAAATTTCTTGAGCCTAAATCAATTAATATTTTGGTTCACTCGCTGATTATAGCTAAAATGGACTATTGCAACTCTCTATTCCTTAACATCTCTCAAAAAGAAGACTCCAGATTAGCCAAAACACAGCCATAAAATTAATCTACAACGCCAAGAAATATGACCACGTTACGCCACTCTTGATCGACTCCCACTGGCTTCCCATCAGTCACCGCATCTTCTTTAAGGTCATGTTTTTAACATTTAAAACCCTAATCTACAACGAACCTCAATTTATAGCCAAATGTTAACATCCCATAATAGCACGCGACCAGTAGATCATCCACCCAGAATCTCTTAACTATACCATCCTTGAAAATAATTGGTACAAGAAGATCCGACATGTTTTCCGTAATGGGCCCCAATGGTGGAACTCATTACTACAATATATTAAAAAGAAAAAGATCCCACCTCCTTTAAAAAATGTCTAAAAACTCATCTTTTTAAAGATGCTTTTAACATTTAAATTTTAGCTTCATTTTTTATACTTAGATTTTAACTCCCCCGTCCCCTTTTGTTCTTCTTCTTTTTTGTTCTTTCTCCGCAATGAAAAGTTGTAACTTTCCCCCCCTCTCCTCTCAATTCAAGTCTGTCTTGTTGTTAAATATGTCTTGTTGTTAGATATTTGTCATTTGATTAGTCTTGTTCTGTATTTCTATTCATTTTTTTATAATTTTGTACATCGCTTAGCAAACCGATTAAGCGATTCATCAAATATTAATAAACTTGAACTTGAAGGTGCTTATTTAATTGTGTTTGTTTCTAGTTTATTTGCCACAGCAAATACATTTTTATGTTTCTTTTTTCTACAGAATCTTTTCAGCATTTCTGGGAATTAAGCAAGGAATCGGAATTTCGGTCGCTGGCCTTTCACAGCAGATAGCAAACTGTTCAGGAGAACCCTGAAGCCCTTGAAAGTGAGGACATGCAAGAGAGAGGAGACTGTCCTCCACCCAATCTTGCCAGAGGTTACAAACACAAAACGTTGATTTAAATAGGACTCAGAGCATTCAAGAGTATAAGGAAAACACATAGAAGCAAGAAAAGGGGGGAAAAAGCTAATTCAGACGAACTACCTCGGAGTTTATCCTGTGGCCAAAATTGCTTGTGTTATAATGTTTATAATTCCAAGTTGGATGGAATAAGACTTCAGATTTTTACTTAAGAAGAGAGAGTTGGAAGCACTGCCTGGATACTTTCCCAAAGTCTGTGTTTGGAAGCCTTGTCCTAAAGTAGATAGTACAGAGACCCGCGCTCACAATCGTATCGGTTTTGGAGGGAAATGATAGGAGATAAATGTACCATCACAGATTTGTGATAGCGTGCATTGCTGAACACTCTATTCAGCCAAGGACAACACTGGTATCGGTTGATGCGAGAAATATGAAAACTGTGCAGTGAACAGCTTTGCGTTTCCCCAGCGAGTTCTAGAAAGTCTTTCGGCTATTCCAGGCATGGATAAGAATCCCTGCTTAGCTACCAGTTGGACATCTTTCACCTGCTTTGTGCTTGAGAGTTTTCTTGTGGTTTGACCTTCTGGTTTTATCACCTTGGGATCTCGGTACTGTCTTGTAATTATGCTTTTGTTTGCCCTTGTGAATTTTTCCTTTTTTGGGGGGGTTGAACACAGTTGCTAGGCCTGAGGTTTTCTTCTGCTGTCCCCATCTACCCCCAACGCACACACCCACCCACCCACCATAAGAGCACCCATGTAGTAGCAAATAGTCCCACTAACTTTTCTATCCTTAGTGCTGCTAGCTGTCTGCAGGTGTAAAGCTTACTTTTAAAAAAAAAACAAACCAAAACCCACAAAGGTTTTATCTGCTTCAGTCTGCCAAGTAATGTGGTTAGGGTAAAAGCTGCCATCCATGCAATTTTCTTCACTACCTTCTTGGAAGTACGATCATCATTTCAGAGATGATTTGCCACCTTATGCAGGTGACCTCAGTGATTAGTTTTCATTTTCATTAAGGGATCGCTTATCTTTTGCTTCTTTGACCCTCTAAGTCTCTCTTCTAGGGGTAGAACTCGGCTGCATTCTCCGTAAGCCCGCTGTTTTTATTTCTGATTACTTCTCGAAAAGTGTAAAGCTGAACATGCTTTTCACTGACTGGAAATGTGTTTCTGCGTTGATGGCACTTATTGATGTATGTTCCTTTTGTTTTTGTTTTTTGGGTTTGTTTTTTTTTGGGGGGGGGAGGTTGGGATATTGAATGGCAAACCCTAATCTAGAGATTCCCACTTCTGTATTGTGTCATTGCCCTGAGATAGCAAAGCAATACAGCTGTAACAGGTGGTCCCTGAGGACATAAGACAAACCCTC
>NW_022985915.1:0-26827 GCF_902459505.1 Geotrypetes seraphini
ATGGCAGTGTTGCTGAAAGAAAGGATAGTGTATTTCCTTGAATCTAATGGGTTACAGGATCCGAGGCAACATGGCTTTACAAAAGGTAAATCGTGCCAAACGAACCTGATTGAATTTTTTGATTGGGTGACCAGAGAGCTGGATCAAGGACATATGCTAGATGTAATTTACTTGGATTTCAGCAAAGCCTTTGATACAGTTTCTCATAGGAGGCTGTTGAACAAACTTGAAGGGCTGAGGTTAGGACCTAAAGTGGTGAACTGGGTCAGAAACTGGCTGTCGGACAGACGCCAGAGGGTGGTGGTTAATGGAAGTCGCTTGAAGGAAAGGTGAGTAGTGGAGTCCCTCAGGGTTCGGTGCTGGGGCCAATCCTGTTTAATATGTTTGTGAGTGACATTGCTGAAGGGTTAGAAGGAAAAGTGTGCCTTTTTGCAGATGATACCAAGATTTGTAACAGAGTAGAGTGGAAAATATGAAAAAGGATCTGCAAAAGTTAGAGGAATGGTCTAATGCCTGGCAACTAAAATTCAATGCAAAGAAATGCAGAGTAATGCATTTGGGGATTAATAATAGGAAGGAACCATATATGCTGGGAGGAGAGAAGCTGATATGCACGGACGGAGAGAGGGACCTTGGGGTGATAGTGTCCGAAGATCTAAAGGCAAAAAAACAGTGTGACAAGGCAGTGGCTGCTGCCAGAAGGATGATGGGCTGTATAAAGAGAGGCGTAGTTAGTAGAAGGAAGAAGATGTTGATGCCCCTGTACAGGTCATTGGTAAGGTCCCACTTGGAGTATTGTGTTCAGTTTTGGAGACCGTATCTGGCGAAGGACGTAAGAAGACTTGAGGCGGTTCAGAGGAGGGCGACGAAAATGATAGGAGGCTTGCGCCAGAAGACGTATGAGGAGAGATTGGAAGCCCTGAATATGTATACCCTAGAGGAAAGGAGAGACAGATTCAGATGTTCAAATACGGAAGGGTATTAACGTAGAACATAATCTTTTCTAGCGTCAGGAAAATGGTAAAACCAAAGGACATAATTTGAGGTTGAGGGGTGGTAGATTCAGGGGCAATGTTAGGAAATTCTACTTTACGGAGAGGGTAGTGGAATGTGCTCCCGAGAGAGGTGGTGGAGAATAAAACTGTGACTGAGTTCAAAGAAGCATGGGATGAACACAGAGGATTTAGAATCAGAAAATAATATTAAATATTGAACCGGGTAAAGCCAGTACTGGGCAGACTTGCACGGTCTGTGTCTGTATATGACTGTTTGGTGGAGGATGGGCTGGGGAGGGCTTCAATGGCTGGGAGGGTGTAGATGGGCTGGAGTAAGTCTTAACAGAGATTTTGGAAGTTGGAACCCAAGCACAGTACCGGGTAAAGCTTTGGATTCTTGCTCAGAAATAGCTAAGAAGAAAAAATTAAAAAATTTAAATTGAATCAGGTTGGGCAGACTGGATGGACCATTCGGTTCTTTATCTGCCATCATCTACTATGTTATTATGTAGTGAATTTTTTCATTTTAATTTATCAGTTGAAAGTTCCATGGAAAATTTATGTAATGCCTTTAAAGCTACCATGAGAGGCTTTATCATCTCTTATTCTGCTTACATTAAAAAACTATTTAAAAAGCAATATTCTGAATTGGAAAAAGAAATAAAAATATTAGAATCTAAACTGATTAATAAATGGGAGCATAACACTTTACAGGTTCTTTTAAAAGCAAAAGATAAATATAATGAATTATCTTCAAAATTAATTAGGAAAGATTTGTTCTCCAAACAAACTTTGTATTATGGAAATTCTAATAAGGCGGGAAGATTATTGGCAAATTATCTCAAAGCAAAGAAAAGGAATAATATTACGGCTATTAAAGATGATAATTGAATTACACATAATCAGATTGGAAAGCTATTAAGTCAATTTCTAAGTTTTTATAAAGACCTATATTCTTCTAAGCCTTATGTAGACAGAGAAAAAGATGGATTAGAATTTTTAAACTTAATCATTGGACCAAAGGTTCCTGAACATATAAAAAGAAGTTTAGAAAAGCCTATATCTCTAAAAGAATTAGAAACACGTTAAAGTCTCTTAGATTTGGATCCACTCCAGGTGGTGATGGTTTCACAGTAGAATTTTATAAAGCATTTCAAATTCTCCTTTTACCTCATTTGTTAAATTTATATCAGTCACAACTTACTAAAGGTTGTATTAAAGGTACTATGGCTGAATCATTAACAATTGTTTTGCCTAAGCCAAATAGAGATCCCGCTTTGGTTTCAAACTACAGACCTATCTCATTAATAAATGTGGATGGAAAACTTTTGGCTAAGATATTGGCTTTATGCTTAGCTAAGGCTCTTCCTTATATTATTGATATGCACCAAACAGGATTTGTTGCTAAAAGACATTCTTCTAATAATTCCAGGTTAGCATTTCATATGTTAAATTTAACCAAAAATATGAATGATTCGGCTTTTTCTGTATCTTTGGATGCAGAGAAGGCCTTTGATAGGGTTGAATGGAAATTTATGTATCAAGCATTGGATTGGTTTGGTATAGGTCCTGGGTTTATACAAATGATTAAAACGTTGTATAGCTCCCCTTTTGCAATATTGAATATTAATAATAATTTATCTGAGAGATTTTACTTGCAAAGAGGGGTTAGACAAGGCTGTCCTTTATCTCCTTTGCTATTTGATGTTGTATTAGAACCTTAATTATTAGCCATTCAATAAGCAAAGGGGATTCAAGGTATTCCTCATTCTGATTGGGAATATAAAGTCTCAGCATATGCAAATGATATTCTGCTTTATTTGAGAAATCCAGAAACTACCATTCCATGTTTGTTGGAATTGATTGATACACTTGGAAAATTTTCAGGATACAAAATAAATTGGAGTAAGTCTGAAATTCTTCCTTTAAATGTGCATTGTTCTAAAGGACTATTTGATTCTTTTCCATTCATATGGAAAGATGATGGATTAAAATATTTAGGTATTAAGATTAAAAAAATTTGGATGACATAGTAAATTGTAATAATTGAGGAAGGATGGGAGGGAAGGGTTATAATTTTTATGTTATTATGATTACATGAAAATGAATTTCAAGTGCTATATTGTGGATACTGATGATATATTAATGTACACTTGTTGTCAGATTTTAAAATGAATAAAGAATTTTAAAAAACCCCCAAACAATTGATTGATTGGGAAAGCACTTTTGATTTATTATTTCACTACATTGGTTTCTGTAATTGCACACTAGTGTAACCTGATGATGGTGTGTAGCAGAAGGCCTGTGTGCCTATTGGATGTCTGAATGGTCTATACCAGTGTATCTCAAATTTTCTCAAGCCGGGGTACATTAAAGGTAGTGCTCACGCGGCGACCCTTAGGTCAAAGACCAGTGCCCTATTTGAGTCTAGCCTTACCTGCATACGTTCTGGTTCAGCAGGAACTTATCTAACCTTTTCTTGAATCCCTGGAGTGTGCTTTCCCCTATAAAAGCCTCTAGAAGAGCGTTCCAGATTTCTACCACTCTGTGTGAAGAAGAACTTCCTTACGTTTGTACAGAATCTATCCCCTTTTAACTTTAGAGAGTGCCCTCTCATTCACTCCGAGAGGGCGAACAATCTCTCTTTATCTACTAAGTCTATTCCCTTCAATATCATGTCCCCTCTCAGTCTCCTCTTTTCAAGGGAGAAGAGGCCCAGTTTCTCTAGCCTCTCATTGTACGGTAACTCCTCCAGTCCCTTAATCATTTTTGCTGCTCTTCTCTGGACTCTTTCTAGTAGTACTATGTCCTTTTTCATGTACGGCGACCAGTATTAGACACAGTATTCCAGATAGGGGTGCACCATGGCCCAGTACAGTGGTATGATAACCTTCTCTGCTCTGTTTGTGATCCCTTTCTTAATCATTCCTAGCATTCTAATCATTCCTAGCACCCTTTTCGCCACCGCCGTGCATTGCGCGGACGGCTTCATTGACTTGTCTACAAGTACTCCCAAGTCTCTTTCCTGGGGGTTCTCTCTGAGTACAGCACCGGACATCCTGTAGTCGTGCATATGATTTTTGTTACCGACATGCATCACCTTGCACTTATCCATGTTGAACCTCATTTGCCATTTCAGGGCCCATTCCTCCAGTGCGTTTATGTCTCATTGTAGGTCTTCGCAATCCTTCTGTGTCCTCTCTACTCTGAACTTTGTATCGTCCGCAAATTTCATCATCTCACTCGTCGTACCAATTTCCAAGTCGTTTATAAATATGTTGAAGAGCACAGGCCTGAGCACCGAACCCTGCAGCACTCCACTCGTGACGCTTTTCCAGGCTGAGTATTGCCCATTTACCCCCACTCTCTGTTTCCTATCCGCTAGCCAGTTTTTAATCCACATGAGTATATCACCCTCGATTCCATGGTTCGCAATTTTTCGAAGTAGACGTTCATGCGGGACCTTGTTGAATGCCTTCTGAAAATCCAAATATACAATGTCGACCGGGTCACCCTTGTCTATCTGCCTGTTTACTCCCTTGGAGAAGTGCAGTAAGTTTGTCAAGCAAGATCTTCCTTTGCTGAAGCCGTGCTGGTTGGTCCTCATCAGATTGTGTCCGTCAAGGTGATCAATGATAAGGGTCCTTTATCAGCGCCTCTATCATCTTTCCCGGTACAGAAGCACAGAATATCCACATACCAAAGATAGCCAAAGGAAGGCGAAAGAAGAAAAAAGGAGAACCAGCTTGGTTATCCAAAGAGGTTAAGGATGCAGTAAGGGAAAAGAGGAACTCGTTTAAAAAATGGAAACGGGAAAAAACGGAGGAGGCCTGGAACTGTCACAAAATCGATCAGAAAAAGTGTCATAAAGTGGTAAGAGATACCAAAAAAAGTCTATGAAGAAAAGATAGCGCAAGAAGCCAAAAACTTCAAGCCCTTTTTTAGATACATAAAAGGAAAGAAATCAACAAGAGAGGCAGTGGGCCCTCTCGATGACCAAGGAAGGAAAGGGTCAATCAAAGAAGACAAACAAGTTGCCGATAAGTTAAATGCATTCTTTGCCTCTGTCTTCACAAAAAAGGACACAACAGCAATGCCAGACATAGGGAAGATATTCACCGGAGACATAGAGGAAAACCTCACAACAGTAAATGTGGAGTTGGACATGATATACTTTCAGATTAATAAACTAAAAAGTGACAAATCCCCTGGACCGGATGGAATTCACCCAAGAGTATTAAAGGAACTTAAGGTAGAAATTGGCGAACTATTGCAATCCTTAGCTAACATGTCAATTAGAACCGGGCAAATACCAGAGAACTGGAGGATAGCAAATGTCATACCAATGTTCAAAAAAGGATCAAGAGGTGAACCAGGAAATTACAGACCTGTGAGCCTCACATCAGTTCCTGGGAAGATAATTGAAGCACTAATTAAAGACAACATTGTACAACACTTGGAAGATCACAACTTAATAAGGGCTAGTCAACACAGCTTTAGGAAAGGGAAGTCATGTCTGACAAATTTGCTTCAATTCTTCGAGAAGGTGAACAAACAATTGGATAGTGGAGATCCAGTGGACATAGTTTACTTGGATTTCCAGAAAGCGTTCGACAAGGTTCCGTATGAAAGGCTTATGAGGAAACTACTGAGCCATGGAATAGGAGGAGAAGTGCACAGATGGATTGGCAAATAGCTAGAGAACAGAAGGCAAAGGGTGAGCATAAAAGGGCAATTCTCGGACTGGGAGAGAGTGACTAGCGGTGTGCCCCAAGGTTCAGTTCTTGGGCCTATTTTGTTTAATATTTTTATAAATGACCTTGAAGAGGAAACAACATTCAATATAACGAAGTTTGCAGATGATACAAAACTATGTCGGGTGGTTGGCTCTCTAGGGGACTGCGAGGATCTCCAGAAGGATCTAAACCAGCTGGAAACTTGGGCGAAAAAGTGGCAGATGAGTTTTAACATAGACAAATGCAAGGTGATGCATCTAGGAAAGAAAAACAAAGAACATGAGTATAAGATGTTGGGGGTGACATTAGCCAAATGCGAACAAGAAAGGGATTTGGGGGTACTGATAGACAGAACCCTAAAGCCTTCAGCTCAATGTGCGGTGGCGGCGAAGAAAGCAAACAGGATGTTGGGCATGATTAAGAAGGGGATCACGAGTAGATCGGAAGAGGTCATAATGCCACTTTACAGATCAATGGTCAGACCTCACTTGGAGTACTGTGTCCAACACTGGTCTCCATACCTTAAGAAGGATATAACTGCTGGAGAGGGTGCAGAGACGAGCCACGAAACTAGTCAAAGGTATGGAGAATTTGAGCTACGAGGAACGTCTCAGAAAACTGGGACTGTTCGCCCTAGAGAAGAGAAGACTGCGAGGGGATTTGATAGAGACTTTTAAAATATTAAAAGGATTTGATAAAATAGACCAGGAAGCGCATTGTTAACATTTTCGGAAGTCACACGGACACGGGGTCACAGCCTGAAACTGAGTGGCAGCAGGTTCAGGACAAACGTCAGGAAGTTCTGTTTCTCACAACGAGTGGTTGGTGCTTGGAATGCTCTCCCGGAGGAGGTTGTGGCGGAGACTACTGTTCTGGGTTTCAAGCGCAAGTTGGATGCACATCTTCTTGAAAACCATATTGAGGGATACGGGAAATCCGGGTCTCCCAAAAGGTGTACTTAAATGGGCCACCGCGTGCGCGGATCGCCGGACAAGATGGACTTCGGTCTGATCCGGTGAAGGCATTTCTTATGTTCTTATGTTATGTTCACTGGAAGCTGAATAAAACACAAATATATTCAGCAAAGGGGTTTTTGGAAGTATGGGACCCAAATACTAGCCCAAAAACATTCCAAACTTCATTTTGGTGACAGCCCTCACTCCACCACCAAAGTATTAGGGTAGGCTATCCAGGCAGGTTCCCTGTAAAAGGGTTGCCCTTCTGGTTATAGACTTCTGACCAGAGAAGCCCCGGTAGCACAGTAAGCCTCACGAGTTAGATAAAAGCTCATAAATAAGAAACTGCTTCACATCGAGGGACAAGATGGCAGCGGCGTGACAGCTGTTAGAGTTGGAGTCCGTCTTACCTTCGGGCAGGAAGCTTTTCTTATGCGTGATTTTGATCATGCCCCACACGAAACGCAAAGGTGTTATTCGGGGGGACCTCTCCACCCCCGGACAATCGCTGATGGTCTAACAAGTTCGCCGGTCATTGAAGGAGGGGGAGTTTCGCCCGTGGTTGCACTGCTGGAAGGAGCCACCGGAGCCTTGGGCCTCGAGACATCATTATCCCCCCCAACAGCTCGATTACTGCAGAATCCAGTGCAGGACAGCATGTGACGTGGGAGCGCCGAAAGCTTGATCAGCACAGCATCCCCAGATGGAGGGGGTCAACTCGTTGACCGGGCTGCTGAGTCGATATCTCTAGGAGGAACCATGCAATTCGATTCCTCAGCGGCGGTATTGGAGAATATACTGAAGACTCTCCAGAGACTTGAAGCTGCTGAACGGAGGAAGGAAGGAGAAGCATCGGAAAGGAGCACTAAGGGAGGCAGACATAAGAGCAGAAAGGAGCGGACAGAAGCCAGATAGGAACAGCAGCTTGGGGCAGAGGTGAGAGTTCGCTCCGCCCACTCCCACCGCGTCAGAGCCAGAGCTGAACTCCCCCTTAAAAGGGGAGGAGCCAACGTGGAACACGTGGTGCTGAACGGAGGAAGGAAGGAGAAGCATCGGAAAGGAGGCAGACAGAAGAGCAGAAAGGAGCGGACAGAAGCCAGATAGGAACAGCAGCTTGCGGCAGAGGCGAGAGTTCGCTCCACCCACCTCCACCGCATCAGAGCCGCGTCAGAGCCAGAGCCGAACTCCCCCTTCAAAGGGGAGGAGCCAACGCGGCACATGAGGTGCTGAACGGAGGAAGGAAGGAGATGCATTGGAAGGAGAAGCATCGGAAAGGAGCACTAAGGGAGGCAGACAGAAGAGCAGAAAGGAGCGGACAGAAGCCAGATAGGAACAGCAGCTTGGGGCAGAGGCGAGAGTTCACTCCGCCCACCCCCACCGCGTCAGAGCCAGAGCCGAACTCCCCTTTAAAAGGGGAGGAGCTAACGGCGCGCAGCCATTTGGCATGTGGCGAAGGCGCTCACCTTAGCGAGAGCGCCTTTGGGAAGGGCCTCAAGAAGGGCCAAGTCACTCCACACAAGAGCACCATGGAAGGGAAGGACTGAAAGGTAAGGAAGCGGCAAGCACAGGAGCACAGAAGATAAAGAAGAAGCAGGCGCAGAAGGAACGAAAACACACAAGCAACAGTAAGGTAAGGTAGAGCGAAGGCAGCACACACAAGGCAGCACACACAAGAAGAAGGCAGCAAGGTAAGAAGCAAGTACAGAGGGAAGCAGGCATAGAAGGGACAAACACACAAGCAAAAGTAAGGTAAGGTAGAGCGAAGGCAGCACACACAAGAAGGCAGCAAGGTAAGAAGCAGGCACAGAAGGGACAAACACACAAGCAAAAGTAAGGTAAGATAGAGCGAAGGCTGCAAGGTAAGAAGCAAGCGCAGAAGGAAGCAGGCACAGAAGAGATAAACACACAAGCAATAGTAAAGTAAGGTAGAGCGAAGGCAGCACACACAGGAAGAAGGCTACAAGACAAGAAGCAGGCATAGAAGAAAGCAGGCACAGAAGGAACACGTAACCTTAACTGTTATCTTAAAGTAGGAACGACATTGGAGCAGAGGGAAGCCAGAAGATGAGCTTTCCAGTGTTCTGCACAGACTGTCATATGTATGACTACCTCCCCTCGGGGAGACAGTCATATGTATGCGGTCGGTGTCAGGAGCTGAAAAGCTTGAAGAAGGAAGTCAAGCGACTAGAGGACAAGATACAGGAGTTACAAGGACTTTACACCACACAGGACCCAATCAAGACAGCTGAAGACTTCAAGAGTGAGAGACACATCGAGGAAGAAGTCAGGGAACTCAAGAAATTCATTGAGGAAGCATACAGGAGAAGCACACCGAGGACACTGACTTGAGACCGAAGCGAAATTTAAAAAAGGGAAAGTCAGTGATCCTAGTGGGAGACTTGATCCTGAGGCATGTGGATAGCCACGTAGCAGGAGGGAGAGAGGGTCAACTGGTGACCTGCCTCCCAGGAGTGAGAACCAAGGACATCATGGACAAAATTGGAAAGATCCTGGAAGGAGCAGAGACGGAAGAGACCACAGTAATGATCCACATCGGGACGAATGATATCAACAGGAGAGCCTACAGAAGAAGCTCACTGATAGAACAATTCAAGATTCTGGGAAGAAAGCTGAAGATGAGGACCCAGAGGATAGCGTTCTCAGAGATCCTACCAGTACCGAGGGTAGATATGAAAAGACAAGAGGAACTACAATCAATAAATGTGTGGATGAGAAAATGGTGTGAGGAAGAAGGATTCCACTTCGTGAGGAACTGGACAATGTTCTGAGGCAAGAGCAAGCTCTACAGGAAAGATGGACTACACCTGAGCGCGGCGGGAACTAGACTTCTAGCAAGCAATGTCAGGAGAGGACTAGAACAGGCTTTAAACTGAGAGGAAGGGGAAAGCTGACAGTCGACCAAGCGTCGACGATTCAAAAGAAGATATCCCGTGAAGATACTAAGGGGAAATAAGGCTGGGAAATAACAAGGGACAAATTACAGGAGTCGACTAACCCAGAAAAGGAGGTTAGAAGGATTGTAGTAAAAGAGAAGACACTAAAGACCGCAACACAGGGAAAGGAAATGAAGACTACAAAATACCAGGATCTAAATTGCATATATTCTAATGCAAGGAGTCTAAGAAATAAAATGGGGGAATTAGAAGCCATGGCAAATGCAAAGGACATAGACATCATTGCAATCTCTGAAACATGGTGGAATGAGGAAAGCAAATGGTATACAGCACTACCAGGGTACAAGCTTTACCGCCAGGATAGGTCAGGACAGAAAGGAGGTGGAATAGCCCCTATACCTAAAAGAAAACATACAATCGACAAGAATGGACAAAGCAGAGACGACTAACAGGCTGGAATCACTATGGGTTAAAATACCGGGAAGGAAAGGGCCTGAAATAAAGATGGGCCTACACTTTCGTCCACCCGGGCAAACCGGAGATATCGATGAAGAAATGGAAGCCGAGATGAAGCGCGAATGCAAAAGCGGTAACACGGTTATTATGGGAGACTTCAACTACCCCGGGATTGACTGGAGTCTTGGAAGCTCAAAATGCACTAGGGAGACAAAATTCCTGGAGGCTATACAAGATTGCTTCACGGAGCAGCTTGTTAAAGAACCGACGAGAGGAAATGCCACTCTGGATCTAATCCTTAATGGGTTAAGGGGACCTGCAAAGGAAGTAGAAGTAGTGGGACCATTGGGAAACAGCGATCACAGCATGATCAAGTTCAAGGTTGAGGTAGGAATACCGAAAGGAAAGAGAACCATAGCGACAAATTTTAATTTCAGGAAAGGAAACTATGAAGCAATGAGGGAAATGGTAAGGAAGAAACTTAAGAACACTTCTAAAAACTGGCAAACGGTAGAACATGCCTGGTCTTTTTTCAAGGACACGGTGAGCGAGGCGCAATATCTGTATATCCCCAGATTCAGAAAGGGGTGCAAAAAGAGTCGAACAAAAGACCCGGCGTGGATAACAAAAATAGTGAAGGAAGCGATAGGCAATAAGAAAAATTCATTTAGGAACTAGAAAAAGGACAAAACTGAGGGGAACTGGAAAGAGCACAGAAAGTATCAAAAAGAATGTCACTGTGTGGTTTGAAAAGCCAAAAGAGAGTATGAAGAGAGGCTAGCCAGGGAAGCATGAAATTTCAAACCGTTCTTTAGATATGTTAAAGGGAAGCAGCCGGCTAGGGAGGAGGTGGGACCACTGGATGACGGAAAAAGGAAGGGAGTGGTGAAGGAGGAGAAAGAAGTTGCGGAAAGACTAAACACATTCTTTTCGTCTGTATTTACAAACGAAGACACAACCAACATACCGGAACCTGAGCAATTTTTCAATGGAGATCAAGTACAAAAATTAACATCCATGGAAGTAAGCCTTGAAGATGTGCGCAGGCAGTTAGAAAAACTAAAAACTGACAAATCCCTGGGTCCGGATGGAATCCATCCAAGGGTTCTGAAGGAATTTAAGGAGGAGGTAGCGGAAATACTGCAGAAAATTTGCAACCTATCCCTGAAAACAGGCGTGATCCCGGAGGATTGGAAGATAGCCAACGTTACGCCCATTTTTAAAAAGGGATCAAGAGGTGACCCGGGAAACTACAGACCGGTGAGTCTCTCCTCGGTTCCGGGGAAAATGGCACAAGCACTGATAAAAGAAAGCATCGATGAACATTTTGAAAGAAACGAACTTCTGATAACCAGCCAACATGGTTTCTGCAAGGGGAGATCGTGCCTAACTAACTTATTGCACTTTTTTAAAGGAATTAACAAATGGATGGACAAAGGAGACCCCCAAAGACATCATTTACCTAGATTTTAAAAAAGCCTTCAACAAGGTTCCTCATGAACGTCTACTACGGAAACTGAAGAACCATGGGGTGGAAGGAGGCGTACATAGATGGATCAGAAACTGGTTGGCGGGAAGGAAACAGAGGGTAGGGGTGAAGGGCCACTACTCGGACTGGAGGAGGGTCACGAGTGGTGTTCCGCAGGGCTCAGTGCTCGGGCCGCTGCTATTTAATATATTCATAAATGATCTAGAAACAGGGACGAAGTGTGAGATAATAAAATTGTGAACGACACCAAATTATTCAGTTTAGCTCAGACTAAAGAGGACTGCAAAGAATTGCAAAGGGACTTGAACAAACTAGAAGAATGGGCAATGAGATGGCAGATGAAGTTCAACGTTGAGAAATGTAAAGTATTACATGTGGGAAGCAGAAACCCGCGGTACAACTATACGATGGGAGGGATGTCATTGAATGAGAGTACCCAAGAAAGGGACTTGGGGGTAATGGTGGACATGACAATGAAGCCGACGGCACATTGCGTAGCGGCCGCTAAGAGAGCGAATAGAATGCTAGGTATAATCAAGAAGGGTATTACAACCAGAACGAAAGAAGTTATCCTGCCGTTGTATCGGGTGATGGTGCGTCCGCATCTGGAGTTCTGCGTCCAATATTGGTCGCCGTACCTTACCGTACTTGAGAGGGTTCAGAGGAGAGCGACACGTCTGATAAAAGGGATGGAAAACCTCTCATATGCTGAGAGATTAGAGAAACTGGGTCTCTTTTCCCTGGAGAAGAGGAGACTTAGAGGGGATATGATAGAGACATACAAGATCATGAAGGGCATAGAGAGAGTAGAGAGGGACAGATTCTTCAAATTTTCAAAAAAATAAAAGAACAAGAGGGCACTCGTAAAAGTTGAAAGGGGACAGATTCAAAACAAATGCCAGGAAGTTCTTCTTTACCCAACGCGTGGTGGACACCTGGAATGCGCTTCCAGAGGATGTAATAGGGCAGAGAACGGTACTGGGGTTTAAGAAAGGATTGGACAATTTCCTGCTAGAAAAAGGGATAGAGGGGTATATATAGAGGATTACTGCACAGGTCCTGGACCTGTTGGGTCGCCATGTGAGCGCCATGGACCTCAGGTCTGACCCAGCGGAGGCATTGCTTATGTTATTATGTTAAATCAGCAGAAGACATTTCCAAAGTAGTAAGTAAACTTGAAGATTTAAATACTTCTGTTCAAAATCAGCAGAAGACATTTCCAAAGTAGTAAGTAAGCTTGAAGATTGAACTACTTCTGTTCAAAATCTAAAAACTGATTCAAACAAAAAATTTGAAAAAGTAGATAAAGATATCTCATCGTTGCAGGTAGTTTCAGCTACTATGGCTAAGGACAGGATTTTTCTTCAACGTAAAATTGAACAACTAGAGAATTTCAACAGAAGACTGAATCTGCATATATTGAACTTTCCTAAATTAACTTTAGTTACACCAATTGATGCCTTTAAAGATATTTCATGGAAATCTTAAAAATTCCTATGGAATCAATACCACCAATCAACAAAATATATTACCTACCAAAAAAATTGGAATATCCTTCCTCTAAGGAACTAGATTAAAAAAAACTTAACTGGAATACTTGAAACATCTAAGGAAGAAATTCAATTTCAAGGCACTTTGCTTGTTGCAGTTGTGTTTGAGCAGGACTTAAATATGATAATGATAATTTTCTTTCACTATTCCCAGTCTTTTTTTGGGAGAAAAGATATGAATTTTTCCTGATGTAACTAAGTCCACTCAAGAGAGGAGAAAGTTATTCTTGTCTATGAGGGAGGAAACAATTAAAATGGGTGCTACTTTTTTACTTAGTTACCCTTGCAGACATTTGGCTCTATGATGGGTCAAAATTAAAAACTTGGACAAAATTAAAAACTTCAGAAGGTATCAGCTGTTGAGAATCACTCGCCTCAAGTCTCACGGCTCCAAGCTGTGCTCCTGCTGTGCCTTCTTCTGCTTTCCCCCATTGACACTGTTGAGAATCGCGCCTGAAGTCATTCTGGTGGGCCAGCTTAATTTTGAATTTTGAATTGTCTGCATTAGATGAAGAACTCCAAAGGGAAAGCCCGACTTGAATCAGTGAGTTCAATTTTTTGGAAAAACGAATCGATTCGAATCAGAAATTGGGCAACACTAGTGATCACTGGATGGTGTGGATTAATATTAAAGACAGGTATGGAGAGGGTTTCTAGAGTTCAAAAAATTTTTTTTTTCAGATACGAGTCAGTTTGATAGAACATCTGGAAGAAATAGGAAAGCAGTGGGCAAACCTGAAAGGAGTTATTTTAAGGGCAACAAACCTTTGTAAGAAAATAAATAAAAATAAGAGGAAAAGAATGCTGTTTTATTTTTCAAATGTAGTGGCTAGTATGATTCAAAAGTAATGGCTAGTATGATGGCTAGACAACTACAGCAATATTTAGATTTGTTTGATATTTTACATTCTCCAACGACAAGCAGGAATGATATTCTCATATCTAAGTGATATCATTCACAGAACCCAGCATAGACAGTCAAACTGTCACTTTAAATCTTTAGGACCGTCCGAACCACACATATTCTGATGTCTTCCCACCCATGTCAGCTTGCGGGATCTGCAGTTAGTTTTCTGCAAAGATGAGAAGCTGTGTTTTCAAATTCTCTCAAAGTGCATCAAATTTTAATCTTTTTTGTGCCTTCCCTTTGGTTTGTTTTTTCAGTTTTGTCATAATATTTTGTTTTCTGTTATATTCCTTTGTTTTAGTTAAATTGTGTTTTTTCCCAAACTTTGGGTTTTTGGGCCTTCAGACTCTTTTCAGCCCATTTCCTCACTGGGAGCATTGACTCTTTTTTGGACTATCTACTCAACCTCCCTGGGCCATTAAGCCCTTTGACTTCTTATCAGCGATTTTTCCATTAAAGTCCAAAGCACCCAGCGACTTCAAATGATGCAATGAATGCAATAGGACCATTTCAGGAACCAACCTGTACAACAAGTGTGTTCAGTGCGTAGGTTCTGACTATTGAGATATTTCATGTACATTCTGCTCTTATATGCAGAAGAGGTTACTTAAAGCCAGAAAACTGCACTTTGAAAAACTTTTCAGTACAACTTCAGGGACATAGAGCATGGCTGGAGACTTAGACCGCAATTCTTAACCTTGTACTACTCCAGCATCGACACCAGCATCAGCTATGTCAACCACTTCATCTTCGGTGCTACCAGCATTGAGGGAACCCCATAAGTGAGAAAATAAGCATAAACATGCTTCCCCTACCAGATATGCACTGGCATTGTCTCAGGCGTCTTTTCCATCGATGCACTCCAAGCGTCGATGCACCAATGACCGATCACCACCTTTACAATTGGTTTCTCCTCAAATGTATGCCTTGGCATTGAGGTCCCTAATGTCTTGATACTCAACTTAGCACACAGCAGGAAAAAAAATCCTTGCGGAGAAATTTAGACAATATGTTTCTAGGCATTTAAACTAGAAGGTGGGGGTGGCATATGTATGAAGGACAATTATACAGACCACCCCCAGCAAAAGACAAAATGTGATGGTAGTAAAGATTGCAACACAAACAATATTAGCAACTCACTTCTTAGCATTGCAACGGGAAGTGAAACGAAACAAAAAAATATACAAAAACGATCATCGCTGAAAAATAGCTGGAAAGCAAAGACAACAAATGCTCACAGTCTAAGCAAGAAAATTCATGATCTGCAAGCCCTTATGTTAGAGGGAGACCTGGATATTGTTGCTATCACAGAGTCGTGGTTCAGTGAATCCCATGGATGGGATGCAAACATATCGGGATATAATCTTTTTACAAAGAACAGAGATGGTCAAAAAGGTGGAGGAGTAGCTCTCTATATAAGGATTGATATCCAAGCGACTGAAATGCAAGGGACCTGGGGAGAGGAAGAAGCAATAAGGATCGCTCTAAAAGAGAAGATGGAACTTCTATCTACATGGGTGTAGTCTATAAAACTCTGACTCAATCATAGCAAATTGATAAAGATTTGATTGTGGATATCCAAAAGTTTGGAAAGAAAGAGGAGGTGCTGCTGTTGGATGCAGATTGGAAAGTTCCGTCTGCAGAATCGGAAAGAAGTAGGGAGATTGTGGATGCCTTTCTAGAGGCTCTGCTCAGACAAATGGTGACGGAACTCACAAGGGAAAAAGCGATATTGGATTTGGTGCTCACAAATGGAGAGAGTATATCTAATGTATGAGTGGGTGCTCACCTGGGAAGTAGCGATCATCAAACAGTTTGGTTTGATATAACAGCTAAAGTGGAGGGCGACTGCATGATACTAAAAGTCCTAGACTTCAAACGTACGGACTTTAATAAAATGGGAGAGTACCTGAAGAAAGAGCTGTTAGGATGGGAGGACATAAGAGAAGTGGAAAAACAGTGGTCTAAGCTGAAAGGAGCAATAAAAACAGCTACGGAACTTTATGTGAAGTAAATAAATAAAAACGAGAGAAAAAGGAAACCGACGTGGTTCTCCAAACTAGTGGCGGAGAAAATAAAGGCAAAGGAGTTGGCGTTCCTGAAAGATTAAAAAAAACCAAGAAGAAGAGTACAGAAAGGACTATCGCGTGAAACTGAAGGAAGCCAAGAGGGAGATATCTGGTGAAAGCGCAGGCGGAATAGCAAATGGCTAAAAATGTCAAAAAGGGAGACAAAATTTTTTTCAGATATATCAGTGAAAGGAGAAAGATGAAAAATGGAATTGCTAAACTAAAAGATGCTAGGAACCGAAATACTTCTGCTTTGTGTTCATGGAAGAAAAACCTAGAGAAGGACCGAGATTGTCTGGCAATTGTAAAATGGAGTAGATTCTGCTCCGTTCACAGAGGAAAGTGTTTATGAACAACTTGAAAAACTGAAGGTGGACAAAGTGATGGAATTGGACGGGATCCATCCCAGGATTCTAAGGGAGCTCAGAGTGGTTCTGGTGGGTCCTATTAAAGACTTGTTCAACAAATATCTGGAGACAGGAGTGGTTCCTGGGGACTGGAAAAGAGCAGATGTGGTCCCTATTCACAAAAATGGTCACAGGGATGAAGCGGAAAACTACAGGCTGGTAAGCCTCACTTTGGTTGTTGGAAAAATAATGGAAGTGTTGCTGAAAGAAAGGATAATAAACTTCCTAGAATCTAATGGGTTACAGGATCCGAGGCAACATGTCTTTACTAAAGGTAAATCGTGCCAAACAAAGCTGATTGAATTTTTTGATTGGGTGACCAGAGAGCTGGATCGAGGACATATCCTAGATGTAATTTACTTAGATTTCAGTAAAGCCTTTGACACGGTTCCTCATAGGAGGCTCGTGAACAAACTTGAAGGGCTGAAGTTAGGACCCAAAGAGGAGAAATGGATTAGAAACTGGTTGACGGACAGACGCCAGAGGGTGGTGGTTAATGGAAGTCGCTCGGAGGAAGGAAAGGTGAGTAGTGGAGTCCCTCAGGGTTCGGTGCTGGGATCGATCCTGTTCAATATGTTTGTGAGTGTCATTGCTGAAGGGTTAGAAGGAAAAGTTTGCCTTTTTGCAGATGATACCAAGATTTGTAACAGAGTAGACACTGAGAGGGAGTGGAAAACATGAAAAAGGATCTACAAAAGTTAGAGGAATGGTCTAAAATCTGGCAACTAAAATTCAATGCAACAAAATGCAGAGTAATGCATTTGGGGATTAATAATTGGAAGGCGTATATGCTGGGAGAGGAGAAGGACCTTGGGGTGATAGTGTCCGAAGATCTAAAGGCGAAAAAACAGTGTGACAAGGCGGTGGCTGCTGCCAGAAGGATGCTGGGCTATATAATGAGAGGCATAACCAGTAGAACGAAGGTGTTGATGCCCCTGTACAGGTCATTGGTGAGGCCCCATTTGGAGTATTGTGTTCAGTTTTGGAGAACGTATCTGGTGAAAGACACAAAAAGGCTTGAAGCGGTCCAGAGGAGGGCGACGAAAATGATAGGAGGCTTGCGCCAGAAGACATATGAAGATAGACTGGAAGCCCTTAATATGTATACCTTAGAAGAAAGGAGGGACAGGGGAGATATGATTCAGACGTTCAAATACTTGAAAGGTATTAACGTAGAACAAAATCTTTTCTAGCGACAGGAAAATGGTAAAACCAAAGGACATAATTTGAGGATGAGGGATGGGAGACTCAAGAGCAATGTAAGGAAATTCTTCTTTACGGAGAGGGTGGTGGATGCCTGGAATGTGCTCCCGAGGTGGTGACAGAGTTCAAAAAAGCGTGGGATGAACACAGAGGATCTAGAATCAGAAAATAATAGTAAATATTGAAGAACTAAGGCCAGTACTGGGCAGACTTGGGGAGGATGGGCTGGGGAGGGCTTCAATGGCTGGGAGGTTTATGATGGATTGGAGTAAGCTTTGACGGAGACTTCAGTAGTTGGAACCTATGAACAGTACCGGGCAGAGCTTTGGATTCTTGCCCAGAAATAGCTAAGGAGAAGGGAAAAAAATCCCCCCAACAAATTTTTAGATTGAATCAGGTTGAGCAGACTAGATGGACCATTATCTGCCGTCATCTACTATGTACCCTTGTCAATATCGGTACTGGTGCCATCGCTGCAAGAGCAGCTTTGAGCGCTTCTGCAGCAAAAACTGGCTAGGTTACTGCAGTCACACCCTATGCTGCCTATTGCACCATAACTCCCAGCCTCAGCCCAGTCCAAACATCAGCCAGGAAGCCTATCAAGGCATCCATCTTGGCCCCCTCGACGTCAAGCTTCCACATGAAAAAGACGCTCAACATGCATCATCCTCTAGGGAGTGGAACACACCAAATTATCCTCAATGTTTTTCATTACACTATCAATGCTCTTCTCGATGCTCCCCTAACCAGAAGAGCTGACATTGAAGATTCTGCCTCAGATTTGTCACCATGCTCATTGGATGAATACCTAGAGTTGTCTGTTGACGAGTGTTATGAGATATCGTCAGATCCTTCACCACCTCCTCCTCGACTCAGGTCCCTAATGGAAAGTTTGTCTTTATCACCTTTATTAGACAGATGAGAAAAGCATGAAGTTTGAAAAGGAGCCTTGGGCAGAGCTCATGGAAGCCAGGCTGAGACTATAAACAGTGGCCTAAGGATTGCATCAACGTGCCATTACACAAACTCATGAAGGAAGCTCTATTTAAGAACTGGGAAACCCCACTATCTGTCCCAGTAGCTCCATGTAAATTGGACACTTTATACAGAATCTCTAGTAGTTGAGTTGGCCCTAAAACAAGCAAACAGCTCTCATACATATGCCAGTCCTCTACCAGGCAGAGAGCAGAATCTTAGACAAATTTGGTAGATGGGTATAACAAGCAATGATGCTAGTTAACAGAAAATTGAATTACAATTTTTACATGACCTTTAATTTACATAGAAACATGATGGCGGATAAAGGCCATGTGGCCCATCCAGTCTGTCCATCTGCAGTAACGATTATCTCTTCCTCTCTTTAATAGATCCTACTTGCCTAACCCATGCTTTCTTGAATTCAGACAGTCTTTGTCTCAACCACATCTTCCGGGAGACTGATCCAAGCATCTATCACCCTTTATGTAAAGCACAGATACTTACCGTAACAGATTCACTAAGATTTCTTTCAGTTCCTTTGCATCATCACACTTGAAAACCATTTCTGGTTCAGGTAGATCTCTTACATCTTCTTTCGTAAAGACCGAAGCAAAGAATTCATTCAGTCTTTCCGCTATGGCCTTATCATCCCTGAGTGCCCCTTTCGCTCTTTGATCATTCAACGGTTCCTCACAGTTTTCTGCTTCAGGAGCGAGAACAAAGGACATCGTGGACAAAATTGGAAAGATCCTAGAAGGAGCAGAGACGGAAGAGACTGCAGTAATGATCCACATCGGAACAAATGATGTCAGCAGGAGGGACTATAGCAGAAGTGCACTGATAGAACAGTTCAAGATTCTGGGAAGGAAGTTGAAAATGAGGACTCAGATGATAGCGTTTTCAGAGATCCTACCAGTACCGAGGGCAAATGTGAAGAGGCAGACAGAACTACAATCAATAAATGCATGGATGAGGAGATGGTGTGAGGAAGAGGGGTTCCACTTCTTGAGGAACTGGACAACGTTTTGGGGCAAGAGCAAGCTCTTCAGGAGAGATGGACTACACCTGAGCACGGCGGGAACTAGACTTCTGGCAAACAACGTCAAGAGAGGAATAGAACAGGCTTTAAACTAAGAAGAAGGGGAAAGTAGACAGTCGACCAAGTGTCGACGATTCGGGAACAGGTATCCTGTGAAGATACTACGAGGGAAAAATGCTGGGAAAAAACAACGGGCAAAACACAGGAGCGGATTGAACCAGAGGAGGAGGATAAGAGGATTGTAGCACAGGAGAAGAAAATAAAGATCGAAGCACAGGTAAAGGAAACGAAGACAAAAAATTACCAGGACTTAAATTGCATATATACTAATGCAAGGAGCCTAAGGAACAAAATGGGGGAACTAGAAGTCATGGCCAAAACTGAGAACCTAGACATCATTGAGGTCTCCGAAACATGGTGGAATGAAGAAAACAAAGGGGACATAGCACTGCCAGGGTACAAACTCTATCGCGAGGACAGGTCAGGGCAGAAAGGAGGAATAGCTCTATACATAAAAGAAAGCATACACTCGACCAGAGTGGACACAGCAGCGACGACCAACAAATTGGAATCGCTATGGGTTAAAATACCGGGAAAGAAAGGGCCCGAGATAAAGATGGGCCTGTACTATCGTCCACCTGGGCAAAACGAAACTACCGATGAAGAAATGGAAGCTGAGATGAAACGGGAATGCAAAAACGGTAACACGATCATTATGGGAGACTTCAACTATCCCGGAATAGACTGGAGTCTTGGAAACTCAAAATGTGCTAGGGAGATTGGATTCCTGGAAGCTATACAGGACTGCTTCATGGATCAGCTTGTCAGAGAACTGACGAGAGGAAATGCCACTCTGGATCTAATCCTTAATGGGCTAAGAGGACCTGCAAAGGACGTGAAGTAGTGGGACCATTGGGAAACAGCAATCATAACATGATCAAGTTCAAAGTTGAAGTAGGAATACCAAAGGGAAAGAGAACCACAGCGACAACTTTTAACTTCAAGAAAGGAAACTTTGAAGCAATGAGGGTAATGGTAAGAAAGAAACTCAGGAACAACACAAAGAAATGGCAGACTGTAGAGCAAGCCTGGTCTTTATTCAAGGACATGGTAAGCGAGGCGCAAAATCGGTATATCCCCAGATTCAGAAAAGGGTGCAAAAAGAGCCGAACAAAAGACCCAGCGTGGATAACTAAAGAAGTGAAAAAAGCGATAGGGGATAAGAAGAATTCATTCAAGAAATGGAAAAAGGGCAAAACTGAGGTAAACTGGAATGAACACAGGAAGTATCAAAAAGAATGTCACCTCGTGGTTAGAAAAGCAAAAAGAGAATATGAAGAGAGACTAGCCAGGGAAGCACGAAATTTCAAACCGTTCTTTAGATATGTTAAAGGGAAACAGCCGGCTAGGGAGGAGGTGGCACCACTGGATGACGGAGACAGGAAGGGAGCGGTGAAGGAAGAGAAAGAGGTCGCAGAAAGACTTAACATGTTCTTTTCATCTGTATTCACAAACGAAGACACAACCAACATACCGGAACCTGAGCAATTCTTCAATGGAAATCAAGCACAAAAGTTAACATCCATAGAAGTGAGCCTTGATGATGTGCGCAGACAGATAGAAAAACTAAAAACTGACAAATCCCCGGGTCCGGATGGAATCCATCCAAGGGTGCTGAAGGAACTAAAGGAGGAAATAGCGGAACTACTACAGCAAATTTGCATCCTATCTCTGAAAACAGGTGTGATTCCGGAGGATTGGAAGATAGCCAACGTTACGCCCATCTTTAAAAAGGGATCAAGAGGAGACCCGGGAAACTACAGACCGGTGAGTCTGACCTCTGTTCCGGGGAAAATGGCGGAAGCACTAATAAAAGAAAAAATTGATGAACATTTTGAAAAACACGAACTTCTGATAACCAGCCAACATGGTTTCTGCAGGGGGAGATCGTGTCTGACCAACTTATTGCACTTCTTCGAGGGAATTAACAAACAGATGGACAAAGGAGACCCCATAGACATCATATACCTAGTTTTCCAGAAAGCCTTTGACAAGGTGCCTCATGAACGTCTACTCCGGAAACTGAAGAACCATGGGGTGGACGGAGACGTGCATAGATGGATCAGAAACTGGTTAGCGGGTAGGAAACAGAGGGTAGGGGTGAAGGGACACTACTCAGACTGGAGGAAGGTCACGAGTGGTGTTCCGCAGGGCTCAGTGCTCGGGCCGCTGCTATTTAATATATTCATAAATGATCTAGAAACAGGAACAAAGAGTGAGATAATAAAATTTGCGGACGACACCAAACTATTTAGTGGAGCTCGGACAAAGGAGGACTGTGAAAAATTGCAAAGGGACTTGGACAAATTGGGAGAATGGGCAGAGAGATGGCAGATGAAGTTCAATGTTGAGAAATGTAAAGTACTGCATGTGGGAATCAGAAACCCGAGGCACGGCTATACGATGGGAGGGATGTTATTGAATGAGAGTACCCAAGAAAGGGACTTGGGGGTAATGGTGGACATGACAATGAAGCCGACGGCACAGTGCGCAGCTGCCGCCAAGAGAGCGAATAAAATGCTGGGGATAATCAAGAAGGGTATTACAACAAGAACGAAAGAAGTTATCCTGCCGCTGTACCGGGCAATGGTGCGTCCGCATCTTGAGTACTGCGTCCAGTATTGGTCACCATACCTTAAGAAGGATATGGTGTTACTCGAGAGAGTTCAGAGGAGAGCGACACGACTAATAAAGGGGATGGAAAGCCTTTCATACGCTGAGAGATTGGAGAAACTGGGTCTCTTTTCCCTGGAGAAGAGAAGACTTAGAGGGGATATGATAGAGACTTACAAGATCATGAAGGGCATAGAGAGAGTAGAGAGGGACAGATTCTTCAAACTTTCAGAACTTAAAAAAACAAGAGGGCATTCGGAAAAGTTGAAAGGGGACAGATTCAAAACGAATGCTAGGAAGTTCTTCTTTACCCTACGTGTGGTGGACACCTGGAATGCGCTTCCAGAGGACGTTATAGGGCAGCGAACAGTACTGGGGTTTAAGAAAGGATTGGACAATTTCCTGCTGGAAAAGGGGATAGAGGGGTATAGATAAAAGATTACTGCACAGGTCCTGGACCTGATGGGCCGCCGCGTGAGCGGACTGCTGGGCGCGATGGACCTCAGGTCTGACCCAGCGGAGGCATTTCTTATGTTCTTATGTTCTTATAGCACCACTGCACAAGCCTCTCTGCACTTTAAAAACCAGTTTTATGCTATTTTAGAATTTATTTTAATTTTACCTTTGTTTTAACTGTTTTGCTGTTTAATTTCTTGTTTAGTTCTACTGCCTGTTCTGCCGCCGCAAAGCGGCGGCGCGCCAGACACCTCCCCCACCAGGTCAGCTGATGCCCTATAAAACCGGGCCTTCTGCGGCGCGCGCAAAAGGAGCAGATCCTGCTCCTTTGTGCGCTCCTTCGTGCGCAAACAGAGGGCACCTCAAATTTCAGACTGTTCTCTCCTAATAACAAGGCCATTATACACAGCAAAATTTGGTTCATAAGTCTCATACTGCTTGGTTTGTATTTCATAGGAACCCAAATCCCAGACTTGACCCTTTCATCACAACTCAATATGGCAAGCAATACGCCTATGAACAATATTCCAACTTTATGGGGTCACTGCCCCTCAAATTATAAAACAATCACTCCGCACTATTCTTCCCTATTAAAAATACCGAAAAAAATTACACTAACCGCTTGAGAATTCGGCTCATCAATGCCAGATCAATTAAAAACAAATATCACCTTATAAAGGACGACATCGTCTACAATAATCTGCATTTTCTATTTATCACAGAAACCTGGCTCACTGAAGGTGATGAAGCATACCTATCATATTGCTGTCCCCCCAATTATGACTACTTATTTAACCACCGTCATAACCGCAAAGGTGGAGGTCTAGCAGTCATTTATAAACATAATCTTTTAAACCTATATGATCATTCTCCAAAGGCTGCTACAATTGAATATCTTCACCTTAAATGTAATTTAAATAATCAACTTAATTTTCTACTACTCTATGTCCCCGTCCCCCCCCCCCCCCCCCCCCCCCCGTAGGACAAAACAAACTTTCGCTCCTTCACGATATTATATTTGATTTTTGCTCTGTGACAACTACTCCATTTATCTTAGGTGATTTCAATATTCATTTAGATGACTCTTCCAATCCATACACCAAAGACCTACTAAATATTCTAAAACCTCTCAATATACATCCAAAAATAACTGAACCAACTCATACAGCAAACCATACATTAGATATGATTTTCGTCCCACTATCTCACCATCTTACTTTTTCTGATTTGTCAGTAGTGCCTGTCCCCTGGTCAGATCACTATTTCATATCTTTCTCTCTTGACCTACTCAAACATAGCTTACCACAATTCTTACCTAAAACTAAAACCATTACTGTCCGAGAATACAATAAATTGGATAATACAGACATAACCTCTTTTCTTGATCCAACAATCTTAACGTCTTTCACAGATTCTATTGAAAACCAACTATCTGCCTGGAATACATCTCTGACATCTCTTCTAGACAACAAAACCCCATCAATAACTAAAACCGTCTCTGTTCGCAAAATTTTAAACCCCTGGTACACGGCAGAACTCCGCTTGATTAAACAACAATTGCGCTCTTTAGAACGAAAATGGTGACACAACAAAACATTAGCTAATCTTCAAACATATAGGGATAACGTCACACTATATAAAATAAAAATCAATCAGGCAAAAAAAACATACTATTCCAATAAAATTGATAAAGCTAAAAATTCTTCCACATTGTACAACATTCTAAAATCAATAGATTCAAAAAACAAAATAAACAACACCACCCAAAAATCTACATTAAAAGCTCAAGATTTAGCTGACGCTTTTACTCAAAAGATCAATAACATTCGTAATTCTTTTTTTTCACACACAACAAAAAACTCTTTAGGTCCTGATCAAACTAAATTCATACCAACAGCAAGATGTTCAAACTTTAAAATCCCTTCAATTCAAGACATAGAATCCCTCTTTAAACAAGTTAACCTAAAAAGTTCCCGCTCCGATATCATTCCTCCTTTTTATCTAAAAAAACACTTTTCTCATTTTGGACCTTTCATTCATTCTCTTATTCATACTAGTCTACTTACTGCTACAGTCCCATCCCAATGGAAGACTGCAATCATTACTCCCATTCTTAAAAACCATAAAATTAGTATCAACGAACTCTCCAATTACCGCCCGATAGCTAAACTGACAGAAAAATTGATTTTTAACCAATGTTCTGATTTTATAGAAAATACTAATGCACTACATCCTAATCAAACAGGATTTCGAAAATTTCATAGTACAGAGTATTCTTTAATAGGTCTAACATCGAACATTCAATATTTCTTAGACCACCATAAATCCGTCATTCTTTTCACTATAGATCATGATCTGCTACTAAACAGGCTAGAAGAAATAGGCATAGATGAGAACGTTCTTTCTTGGTTTACCTCGTATCTTGCTAACCGTACTTCCTCTGTCAGGTTTAATAATGAAGAATCCACAACTTACTCTTCCTCATTCGGAATCCCTCAAGGATCTATTCTGTCCCCTTTACTCTTTAACATTTTTCTTTCTCCATTACTAGGTATCTGCCAGTCCATAGGCTTCATTCCATTCTCCTATGCTGATGACATTCAACTTATTCATCCCTTGGACCCGGAAAATAACATTGAAATTACATCTATCAATCACAAATTGGAAATAGTACAAAACTGGCTCAATACAAACAAATTAGCGCTAAACATAAACAAGACTAAATCAATGTTATTTTCTTGGAAAAAAGACTTAACTCTGTTAAATCCGTTCATCCTTAATAATATTCCACTCAATTTAGTCTCCTCTGTTAAAATCCTCGGAGTAATAATAGACGATAAATTGATCTATCATGAACACATTTCTCTTACTGTTAAAAACTGCTTCTATAAATTACGACTGATCCGTTCAATCGCTAAATTTCTCAGTCTAACTTCGATTAAGATACTCATTCATTCTTTAGTAATATCAAAACTTGACTACTGTAATGCACTTCTTCTCAATATTACCCAGAAAGAAAAAAGGAGACTTCAGTTAATACAAAATACGGCCATCAAATTAATATATAACGCGAGAAAATATGACCATGTCACACCTTTACTAATAGATGCCCACTGGCTGCCAATCGGTCATAGGATTATTTTTAAAATAATGTTGCTCATTTTCAAAACACTAGCATCTAATGAACCTCTATTTATATCTAGATATCTAATCCCACATAGTACTCAACATCTACTTCGTTCATCTGGACAAAATCTGCTTTCAGTACCCTCTCTGAAAATCATAGGAACACGCAGATCAGATATGTTCACAGTGATGGAACCTCAACGGTGGAATGCTTTGCCACAATACATTAGAACTGAAAATGACATCGCAACATTTAAAAAATTCTTAAAAACTTATCTATTTAACGATGCTTTTAATATCTGAAACTTTTTGTAGATGCTCCTAACAGTGTTATGGATTAATTACCCCTTACCTGTGTGCGCTAAAAAACGCTAGCATACCTTAGTAAAGGAGCCCTAAATGGTAAAATTCCAGAAGGGGTTTGTCTAACATTGTGTACATATAAGAAGTATTGCTGACTCAAAAGATGGGAGGGGGGCATTCTTGAGACATTGAATACAATGCCTACAGTCAAATGAACATTGTATCGAGAGATGTCAGCAGACCTAATCATAAAGACTATTGTTTGAAAAGATGGTCTAAGCATGTCATGTGAGGGGCGATTATGTGAAAGGAGGGAACAGTGTCCAAATATGAGCAACTGTAAATATGGCTAGGACAGTGGTCTCAAACTTGCAGCCCGCCAAGTACTATTTTGAGGCCCTCGGTATGTTTATCATAATCACAAAAGTAAAATAAAACAGTTTCTTGATCATATGTCTCTTTAGCTATAAATTACAATATTATTATTAAGTCTTAGCCAAAAGGAAAGATTTATAAACTATAAAGAGTTTTACCTCGTGCAAAATTGTCATTTCTTTAATAAGATATTA
>NW_022985916.1:0-26493 GCF_902459505.1 Geotrypetes seraphini
CTGTAGTGGCCTCCTCATCTCCCCTTATAGCTACACCCATGCCTCCAAATCTTTTAGAATGAACTACAAAGCAACTACATTTCAAATGAACAACAAAGTTAGAAAAAATCAGTAGTTTTTAGGCCAGGGCAGAAGTATTGTTAATGGAGGAGATAGGAGAGTAGCAAAGCAAGAGAGTAGTAAAGCAAGAGAGAGAGGAGGTAGAGAGAGAAATAAGAGGTCAATGTAGAAAGGTACCACAAAGCAGCTCAATGTACACATCAACCACAAAGCAGCTCAATGTACACAATAACCACAAAGCACCTAAACATACAAAAGAACCAGAAAACACCTAAAATGTACATCTGAACCACAAAAAAAGCTAAAAATACAACTGAACCACAAAAAAAGCTAAAAATACAACTGAACCACAAACAAAGCTAAATGTACACATGAACTACAAAGCAGCTCAATGTACACATCAACCACAAAGCAGCTCAATGTACACATCAACCACAAAGCACCAAAACGTACACAAGAACCAGAAAGAACCTAAACGTACACAAGAACAAGAAAACACCTAAAATGTACATCTGAACCACAAAAAATCTAAAAATACAACTGAAGCACAAAGCTAAATGTACACATGAACTACAAAGCAGCTCACTGTACACATGAACCACAAAGCAGCTCAATGTACACATCAACCACAAAGCAGCTCAATGTACACAATAACCATAAAACACCTAAAATGTACATCTGAACCACAAAAAATCTAAAAATACAACTGAACCACAAACAAAGCTGAATGTACACATGAACTACAAAGCAGCTAACTGTACACATGAACCACAAAGCAGCTAGAGAGAAATAAGGAAAATACGCAATGACTTTGTTGTACATTATAAATTTAGCTGTTGTGGCCTCATCTCCCCTTATAGCCACACCCATGCCGCCGAACTCTTTTAGAATGAACTACAAAGCAACTCAATTTACGATGAACTACCAAGTAAATGCAGGTATTATGCCAGCACAAGAGAATTGCTAATGGGGTAAGCTTAAAGGCAGAAGTGTAAGAAGACAAGAGAGGGAGGAGGTAGAGAGAAATAAGGAAAACAAGCATTGATTTGGTAGTACATTATAAATTTAGCTGTAGTGGCCTCATCTCCCCTTATAGCCACACCCACACCTCCAAATCTTTTAAAATGAACTACAAAGCAACTAAATTTCGAATGAACAACAAAGTTGGAAAAAATCAGTAGAGTTTTTAGGCCAGGGGAGGAGAATTGTTAATGGAGAAGGTAGGAGAGTAGCAAAGTAAGAGAATAGTGATGCAAGACAGAGAGGAGGTAGAGAGAGAAATAAGAGGTCAATGTAGAAAGGTACCACAAAGCACCTCAATGTACACATCAACCACAAAGCACCTAAACATACAAAAGAACCAGAAAACACCTAAAATGTACATCTGAACCACAAAAAAGCTAAAAATACAACTGAACCACAAACAAAGCTAAATGTACACATCAACCACAAAGCAGCTCAATGTACACATCAACCACGAAGCAGCTCAATGTACACATCAACCACAAAGCAGCTCATTGTACACATCAACCACAAAGCAGTTCAATGTACACAATAACCACAAAGCAGCTCAATGTACACAATAACCACAAAGCACCAAAACGTACACAAGAACCAGAAAGAACCTAAATGTACACTAGAACAAGAAAACACCTAAAATGTACATCTGAAACACAAAAAAAGCTAAATGTACACATGAACTACAAAGCAGCTAAATGTACACATGAACCACAAAGCAGTTAGAGAGAAATAAGGAAAATACGCATTGACTTTGTTGTACATTATAAATTTAGCTGTTGTGGCCTCCTCATCTCCCCTTATAGCCACACCCATGCCTCCGAACACTTTTAGAATGAACTACAAAGCAGCTCAATTTACGATGAACTACCAAGTAAGTGCAGATATTATGCCAGTGCAGGAGAATTGTTAATGGGGTAAGCTTAAAAGCAGAAGTGTAAGAAGACAAGAGAGGGAGGAGGTAGAGAGAGATATAAGGAAAACAAGCTTGGTAGTACATTATAAATTTAGCTGCAGTGGCCTCCTCATCTCCCCTTATAGCCACACCCACACCTCCAAAACTTTTAGAATTAACTACAAAGCAACTACATTTCGAATGAACAACAAAGTTGGAAAAAATCAGTAGTGTTTTTAGACCAGGGCAGGAGAATTGTTAATGGAGGAGGTAGGAGAGTAGCAAAGCAAGAGAGTAGTAAGGCAAGAGAGAGAGGAGGTAGAGAGAGAAATAAGAGGTCAATGTAGAAAGGTACCACAAAGCAGCTCAATGTACACATCAACCACAAAGCAGCTCAATGTACACAATAACCAGAAAACACCTAAAATGTACATCTGAACCACAAAAAAAGCTAAAAATACAACTGAACCACAAAAAAAGCTAAAAATACAACTGAACCACAAAAAAAGCTAAAAATACAACTGAACCACAAACAAAGCTAAATGTACACATGAACTACAAAGCAGCTCAATGTACACATCAACCACAAAGCACCAAAACGTACACAAGAACCAGAAAGAACCTAAACGTACACAAGAACAAGAAAACACCTAAAATTTACATTTGAAACACGAAAAAAGCTAAAAATACAACTGAACCACAAAGAAAGCTAAATGTACAAATGAACCACAAAGCATTTAGAGAGTTATAAGGAAAATATGCATTGACTTTGTTGTACATTATAAATTTAGCTGTTGTGGCCTCCTCATCTCCCCTTATAGCCACACCCATGCCTCCAAACATTTGAACTACAAAGCAACTCGATTTACAATGAACTACCAAGTAAGTGCAGGTATGCCAGCGCAGGAGAATTGTTAATGGGGTAAGCTTAAAAGCAGAAGTGTAAGAAGACAAGAGAGGGAGGAGGTAGAGAGAGAAATAAGAGGTCAATGTAGAAAGGTACCACAAAGCAGCTCAATGTACACAATAACCACAATGCATCTCAATGTACACAATAACCAGAAAGAACCTAAACGTATACAAGAACCAGAAAACACCTAAAATGTACATCTGAACCACAAAAAATCTAAAAATACAACTGAAGCACAAAGCTAAATGTACACATGAACTACAAAGCAGCTCACTGTACACATGAACCACAAAGCAGCTCAATGTACACATCAACCACAAAGCAGCTCAATGTACACATCAACCACAAAGCAGCTCAATGTACACAATAACCATAAAACACCTAAAATGTACATCTGAACCACAAAAAATCTAAAAATACAACTGAACCACAAACAAAGCTGAATGTACACATGAACTACAAAGCAGCTAACTGTACACATGAACCACAAAGCAGCTAGAGATAAATAAGGAAAATATGCAATGACTTTGTTGTACATTATAAATTTAGCTGTTGTGGCCTCATCTCCCCTTATAGCCACACCCATGCCGCCGAACTCTTTTAGAATGAACTACAAAGCAACTCAATTTACGATGAACTACCAAGTAAATGCAGGTATTATGCCAGCACAAGAGAATTGCTAATGGGGTAAGCTTAAAGGCAGAAGTGTAAGAAGACAAGAGAGGGAGGAGGTAGAGAGAAATAAGGAAAACAAGCATTGATTTGGTAGTACATTATAAATTTAGCTGTAGTGGCCTCATCTCCCCTTATAGCCACACCCACACCTCCAAATCTTTTAAAATGAACTACAAAGCAACTAAATTTCGAATGAACAACAAAGTTGGAAAAAATCAGTAGAGTTTTTAGGCCAGGGGAGGAGAATTGTTAATGGAGAAGGTAGGAGAGTAGCAAAGTAAGAGAATAGTAATGCAAGACAGAGAGGAGGTAGAGAGAGAAATAAGAGGTCAATGTAGAAAGGTACCACAAAGCACCTCAATGTACACATCAACCACAAAGCACCTAAACATACAAAAGAACCAGAAAACACCTAAAATGTACATCTGAACCACAAAAAAGCTCAATGTACACATCAACCACAAAGCAGCTCAATGTACACATCAACCACAAAGCAGCTCAATGTACACATCAACCACAAAGCAGCTCAATGTACACATCAACCACAAAGCAGCTCAATGTACACATCAACCACAAAGCAGTTCAATGTACACAATAACCACAAAGCAGCTCAATGTACACAATAACTACAAAGCAGCTAAATGTACACATGAACCACAAAGCAGTTAGAGAGAAATAAGGAAAATACGCATTGACTTTGTTGTACATTATAAATTTAGCTGTTGTGGCCTCCTCATCTCCCCTTATAGCCACACCCATGCCTCCGAACACTTTTAGAATGAACTACAAAGCAGCTCAATTTACGATGAACTACCAAGTAAGTGCAGATATTATGCCAGCGCAGGAGAATTGTTAATGGGGTAAGCTTAAAAGCAGAAGTGTAAGAAGACAAGAGAGGGAGGAGGTAGAGAGAGATATAAGGAAAACAAGCTTGGTAGTACATTATAAATTTAGCTGCAGTGGCCTCCTCATCTCCCCTTATAGCCACACCCACACCTCCAAAACTTTTAGAATTAACTACAAAGCAACTACATTTCGAATGAACAACAAAGTTGGAAAAAATCAGTAGTGTTTTTAGACCAGGGCAGGAGAATTGTTAATGGAGGAGGTAGGAGAGTAGCAAAGCAAGAGAGTAGTAAGGCAAGAGAGAGAGGAGGTGAGAGAGAAATAAGAGGTCAATGTAGAAATATAGGTGAAATGGACTGGGACTAGGGAATCTGGCACACTTGTTCAATGCTAGTGCCTTGACACTGCACTCAGGAAGTACTTAGATTAACTGAGTACTTTGCAAAAATGTCATAGATTCACAGAGAAGATGGCTTCCTATTATGGATTTTGTGTGCACAAGCACAAATTCTCCAAGCGTGAAGTACTCTGATTAACTGAGTACATGTCGCTCAATGCTAAACTGCTATTCCCCATCAAGGTGAAATGTAGAAATATAGGTGAAATGGACTGGGCCTGGGAGAAACTGGCGCACCTGTTCAATGCTAGTGCCTTGACACTGCGCTCAGGAAGTACGTATTAAATACATGCTATTACTTCAGGAGCCCAGTGCCCCTGTTTTATTAATGTTAAGTAGTTCTGGATTTAAAGCAAACTAAATGCATATCTCCTTACAAGAGACATACAGGGATATGGGTGACAAAAATAACGCCAGGTGTACACCTTATACATCAATCACATTGTGTGTGCACGAAAGGAAAGATGTTAACAAATCACCTCTATGCATGTCATCTAATTTATACTTAAAGAATTAAGAATGATAAGTGTTCTACTCTATTAAAAACATCTCTAAACAAGATAAGCTGTCAATCTTGTAGCGTTACAAATTCAACCTACTTGACACAGCCATGTAAATTAACACTTATGTTTGATAAGGTTTTGCATTTATCCTGTACACAGTTGTGCTTTATTTTCAATAAACTGTATATTAAAATGTCTTTTTAAAAGTATCATAGATATGATGTCACATTTTTCTGATCAAAGGAGAGCTGGCAAGCCAAGTCCAGACATTGGAGCTGAGACGGTAGGAGGCAGGCGAGTCATGATGCTGGAGAATTCAATTGTGAAGTTGTAGTCACAGCTGCTGCAACACAGGAGGCTGGAGGGCAAAGAAAACACTGTTGTCAGGGAGAGAGAGAGGGGGATGGAAAGAGCCACTCACAGGAGGATTGAAGATCCCATGAGAAGGTAGGAGGCAGGCGAGTCATGATGCTGGAGAATTCAATTATGAAGTTGTAGTCACAGCTGCTGCAACACAAGAGGCTGGAGGGCAAAGAAAACTCTGTTGTCAGGTTGAGAGAGAGAGAGAGGAATAGAGCCACTCACAGGAGGATTGAAGAACCCACGAGACGGTAGGAGGCAGGCGAGACATGATGCTGGAGAATTCAATTGTGAAGTTGTAGTCACAGCTGCTGCAACACAGGAGGCTGGAGGGCAAAGAAAACACTGTTGTCAGGGAGGGAGAGAGGGAGGGAGAGAGGGAGATGGAGAGAGCCACTCACAGGAGGATCGAAGATCCCATGAGACGGTATGAGGCAGGCGAGTCATGATGCTGGAGAATTCAATTGTGAAGTTGTAGTCACAGCTGCTGCAACACAGGAGGCTGGAGGGCAAAGAAAACACTGTTGTCAGGGAGGAGAGAGAGGGAGGGAGAGGGAAAGAGCTACTCACAGGAGGATTGAAGATCCCACGAGACGGTAGGAGGCAGGCGAGTCATGAGGCTGAAGAATTCAATTGTGAAGTTGTAGTCACAGCTGCTGCAACACAGGAGGCTGGAGGGCAAAGAAAACACTGTTGTCAGGAAGAGAGAGAGAGAGAGGGACAGAGAGAGGGAGGGAGAGAGGGAGGGAGAAAGAGGGAGAGAGCCACTCACAGGAGGATTGAAGATCCCACGAGACGGTAGGAAGCAGGCGAGTCATGATGCTGGAGAATTCAATTGTGAAGTTGTAGTCACAGCTGCTTCAACACAGAAGGCTGTAGGGCAAAGAAAACACTGTTGTCTGGGAGAGAGAGAGGGAGATGGAAAGAGCCACTCACAGGAGGATTGAAGATCCCATGAGAAGGTAGGAGGCAGGCGAGTCATGATGCTGGAGAATTCAATTATGAAGTTGTAGTCACAGCTGCTGCAATACAAGAGGCTGGAGGGCAAAGAAAACTCTGTTGTCAGGGAGAGAGAGAGAGAGAGGAATAGAGCCACTCACAGGAGGATTGAAGAACCCACGAGAGGGTAGGAGGCAGGCGAGACATGATGCTGGAGAATTCAATTGTGAAGTTGTAGTCACAGCTGCTGCAACACAGGAGGCTGGAGGGCAAAGAAAACACTGTTGTCAGGCAGAGAGAGAGGGAGGGAGAGAGGGAGGGAGAGAGGGAGATGGAGAGAGCCACTCACAGGAGGATCGAAGATCCCATGAGACGGTATGAGGCAGGCGAGTCATGATGCTGGAGAATTCAATTGTGAAGTTGTAGTCACAGCTGCTGCAACACAGGAGGCTGGAGGGCAAAGAAAACACTGTTGTCAGGGAGGAGAGAGAGGGAGGGAGAGGGAAAGAGCTACTCACAGGAGGATTGAAGATCCCACGAGACGGTAGGAGGCAGGCGAGTCATGAGGCTGAAGAATTCAATTGTGAAGTTGTAGTCACAGCTGCTGCAACACAGGAGGCTGGAGGGCAAAGAAAACACTGTTGTCAGGAAGAGAGAGAGAGAGAGAGGGACAGAGAGAGGGAGGGAGAAAGAGGGAGAGAGCCACTCACAGGAGGATTGAAGATCCCACGAGACGGTAGGAAGCAGGCGAGTCATGATGCTGGAGAATTCAATTGTGAAGTTGTAGTCACAGCTGCTTCAACACAGAAGGCTGTAGGGCAAAGAAAACACTGTTGTCTGGGAGAGAGAGATAGGGAGGGAGTGAGGGAGGGAGAGAGCCACTCACAGGAGGACTAAAAATCACACGAAACGGTATGAGGCAGGCGAGTCATGATGCTGGAGAATTCAATTGTGAAGTTGTAGTCACAGCTGCTGCAACACAGGAGGCTGGAGGGCAAAGAAAACACTGTTGTCAGGGAGAGAGAGAGAGAGGGAGGGAGAGAGGGAGGGAGAAAGAGGGAGAGGGCCACTCACAGGAGGATTGAAGATCCCACGAGACGATAGGAAGCAGGCGAGTCATGATGCTGGAGAATTCAATTGTGAAGTTGTAGTCACAGCTGCTTCAACACAGAAGGCTGTAGGGCAAAGAAAACACTGTTGTCTGGGAGAGAGAGTGGGAGGGAGGGATAGGAAGAGAGCCACTCACAGGAGGACTAAAAATCACACGAAACGGTAGGAGGCAGGCGAGTCATGATGCTGGAGAATTCAATTGTGAAGTTGAAGTCACAGCTGGTGCAACACAGGAGGCTGGAGGGCAAAGAAAACACTGTTGTCAGGGAGAGAGAGATAGGGAGGGAGTGAGGGAGGGGGAGAGCACTCACAGGAGGATTGAAGATCCCACGAGACGGTAGGAGGCAGGCGAGTCATGAGGCTGAAGAATTCAATTGTGAAGTTGTAGTCACAGCTGCTGCAACACAGGAGGCTGGAGGGCAAAGAAAACACTGTTGTCAGGAGAGAGAGATAGGGAGGGAGTGAGGGAGGGAGAGAGCCACTCACAGGAGGACTAAAAATCACACGAAACGGTAGGAGGCAGGCGAGTCATGATTCTGGAGAATTCAATTGTGAAGTTGTAGTCACAGCTGCTGCAACACAGGAGGCTGGAGGGCAAAGAAAACACTGTTGTCAGGGAGAGAGAGAGAGAGGGACAGAGAGAGGGAGGGAGAGAGGGAGGAAGAAAGAGGGAGAGAGCCACTCACAGGTGGATTGAAGATCCCACGAGACGATAGGAAGCAGGCGAGTCATGATGCTGGAGAATTCAATTGTGAAGTTGTAGTCACAGCTGCTTCAACACAGAAGGCTGTAGGGCAAAGAAAACACTGTTGTCTGGGAGAGAGAGTGGGAGGGAGGGATAGGAAGAGAGCCACTCACAGGAGGACTAAAAATCACACGAAACGGTAGGAGGCAGGCGAATCATGATGCTGGAGAATTCAATTGTGAAGTTGAAGTCACAGCTGCTGCAACACAGGAGGCTGGAGGGCAAAGAAAACACTGTTGTCAGGGAGAGAGAGATAGGGAGGGAGTGAGGGAGGGGGAGAGCACTCACAGGAGGATTGAAGATCCCACGAGACGGTAGGAGGCAGGCGAGTCATGAGGCTGAAGAATTCAATTGTGAAGTTGTAGTCACAGCTGCTGCAACACAGGAGGCTGGAGGGCAAAGAAAACACTGTTGTCAGGAAGAGAGAGAGAGAGAGAGGGACAGAGAGAGGGAGGGAGAGAGGGAGGGAGAAAGAGGGAGAGAGCCACTCACAGGAGGATTGAAGATCCCACGAGACGGTAGGAAGCAGGCGAGTCATGATGCTGGAGAATTCAATTGTGAAGTTGTAGTCACAGCTGCTGCAACACAGAAGGCTGTAGGGCAAAGAAAACACTGTTGTCAGGAGAGAGAGATAGGGAGGGAGTGAGGGAGGGAGAGAGCCACTCACAGGAGGACTAAAAATCACACGAAACGGTAGGAGGCAGGCGAGTCATGATGCTGGAGAATTCAATTGTGAAGTTGTAGTCACAGCTGCTGCAACACAGGAGGCTGGAGGGCAAAGAAAACACTGTTGTCAGGGAGAGAGAGAGAGAGGGACAGAGAGAGGGAGGGAGAGAGGTAGGAAGAAAGAGGGAGAGAGCCACTCACAGGTGGATTGAAGATCCCACGAGACGATAGGAAGCAGGCGAGTCATGATGCTGGAGAATTCAATTGTGAAGTTGTAGTCACAGCTGCTTCAACACAGAAGGCTGTAGGGCAAAGAAAACACTGTTGTCTGGGAGAGAGAGTGGGAGGGAGGGATAGGAAGAGAGCCACTCACAGGAGGACTAAAAATCACACGAAACGGTAGGAGGCAGGCGAATCATGATGCTGGAGAATTCAATTGTGAAGTTGAAGTCACAGCTGCTGCAACACAGGAGGCTGGAGGGCAAAGAAAACACTGTTGTCAGGGAGAGAGAGATAGGGAGGGAGTGAGGGAGGGAGTGAGCACTCACAGGAGGATTGAAGATCCCACGAGACGGTAGGAGGCAGGCGAGTCATGACGCTGGAGAATTCAATTGTGAAGTTGTAGTCACAGCTGCTGCAACACAGGACGTTGGAGGTCAAAGAAAACACTGTTGTCAGGAAGGAGGGAGAGGGGGAGAGAGAGGGAGGGATGGAGGGAGAGGGAAAGAGCCACTCACATGAGGATTGAAGATCCCACGAGACGGTAGGAGGCATGCGAGTCATGATGCTGGAGAATTCAATTGTGAAGTTGTAGTCACGGCTGCTGCAACACAGGAGGCCAGAGGGCAAAGAAAACACTGTTGTCAGGGAGAGAGAGAGAGAGAGAGAGAGAGAGAGAGGGGGAGAGAGAGGGAGGGATGGAGGGAGAGGGAAAGAGCCACTCACACGAGAATTGAAGATCCCACGAGACGGTAAGAGGCATGCGAGTAATGATGCTGGAAAATTCAATTGTGAAGTTGTAGTCACAGCTGCTGCAACACAGGAGGCTGGAGGGCAAAGAAAACACTGTTGTCAGGGAGAAGAGAGAGGGAGAGAGAGGGAGGGAGGGAGAGGGAAAGAGCCACTCACAGAAGGATTGAAGATCCCACGAGACGGTAGGAGGCAGGCGAGTCATGATGCTGGAGAATTCAACTGTGAAGTTGTAGTCACAGTTGCTGCAACACAGGAGGCTGGAGTGCAAAGAAAACACTGTTGTCAGGGAGAGAGAGAGAGAGAGAGGGAGAGAGAGGGAGGGAGGGAGAGGGAAAGAGCCACTCACAGGAGGATTGAAGATCCCACGAGACGGTAGGAGGCAGGCGAGTCATGATGCTGGAGAATTCAATTGAGAAGTTGTAGTCACAGATGCTGCAACACAGGAGGCTGGAGGGCAAAGAAAACACTGTTGTCAGGGAGAGGGTGGGAGAGAGTGAAGGAGGGAGATGTAGAGAGCCACTCACAGGAGGATTGAAGATCCCACGAGACGGTAGGAGGCAGGCGAGTCATGATGCTAGAGAATTCAATTGTGAAGTTGTAGTTACAGCTGCTGCAACACAGGAGGCTGGAGGGCAAAGAAAACACTATTGTCAGGGAGAGGGAGAGAGGGAGGGAGGGAGATGTAGAGAGCCACTCACAGGAGAATTGAAGATCACACGAGACTGTAGGAGGCAGGCATGTCATGATGCTGGAGAATTCAATTCTGAAGTTGTAGTCACAGCTGCTGCAACACAGGAGGCTGGAAGGCAAAGAAAACAATGTTGTCAGGGAGGAGAGAGAGGGAGAGAGGGAGGGAGAGGGAAAGAGCCACTCACAGGAGGATTGAAGATCCCACGAGACGGTAAGAGGCAGGCGAGTCATGATGCTGGAGAATTTAATTGTGAAGTTGTAGTCACAGCTGCTGCAACACAGGAGGCTGGAGAGGAAAGAAAACACTGTTGTCAGGGAGAGAGGGAGGGAGAGAAGGAGACAGAGAGAGGGAGAGAGCCACTCACAGGAGGATTGAAGATCCCACGAGACGGTAGGAAGCAGGCGAGTCAAGATGCTGGAGAATTCAATTGTGAAGTTGTAGTCACAGCTGCTGCAACACAGGAGGCTGGAGGGCAAAGAAAACACAGTTGTCAGGGAGGAGAGAGAGGGAGGGAGAGGGAAAGAGCCACTCACAGGAGGATTGAAGATCCCACGAGACGGTAGGAGGCAGGCGAGTCATGATGCTGGAGAATTCAATTTTGAAGTTGAAGTCACAGCTGCTGCAACACAGGAGGCTGGAGGGCAAAGAAAACACTGTTGTCAGGGAGAGAGAGAGGCAGGGAGAGAGGGAGGGTGAGAGCCACTCACAGGAGGATTGAAGATCCCACGAGACGGTAGGAGGCAGGCGAGTCATGATGCTGGAGAATTCAATTGTGAAGTTGTAGTTAAAGCTGCTGCAACACAGGAGCCTGGAGGGCAAAGAAAACACTGTTGTCAGAGAGAGGGAGAGAGGGAGGGAGGGAGATGTAGAGAGCCACTCACAGGAGGATTGAAGATCTCACGAGACGGTAGGAGGCAGGCATATCATGATGCTGGAGAATTCAATTCTGAAGTTGTAGTCAGCTGCTGCAACACAGGAGGCTGGAAGGCAAAGAAAACACTGTTGTCAGGGAGGAGAGAGAGGGGGAGAGGGAAAGAGCCACTCACAGGAGGATTGAAGATCCCACGAGACGGTAGGAGGCAGGTGAGTCATGATGCTGGAGAATTCAATTGTGAAGTTGTAGTCACAGCTGCTGCAACACAGGAGGCTGGAGGGCAAAGAAAACACTGTTGTCAGGGAGGAGAGAGAGGGAGGGAGAGGGAAAGAGCCACTCACAGGAGGATTGAAGATCCCAAGAGACGGTAGGAGGCAGGCGAGTCATGATGCTGGAGAATTCAATTGTGAAGTTGTAGTCACAGCTGCTGCAACACAGGAGGCTGGAGGGCAAAGAAAACACTGTTGTCAGAGAGAGAGAGAGAGGGACAGAGAGAGGGAGGGAGAGAGGGAGGGAGAAAGAGGGAGAGAGCCACTCACAGGAGAATAGAAGATCCCACGAGACGGTAGGAAGCAGGCGAGTCATGATGCTGGAGAATTCAATTGCGAAGTTGTAGTCACAGCTGCTGCAACACAGGAGGCTGGAGGGCAAAGAAAACACTGTTGTCTGGGAGAGAGAGTGGGAGGGAGAGAGAGGAAGAGAGCCACTCACAGGAGGACTGAAGATCACACGAGACGGTAGGAGGTAGGCGTGTCTTGAAGCTGGAGAATTCAACTGTGAAGTTGTAGTCACAGCTGCTGCAACACAGGAGACTGGAGGGCAAAGAAAACACTGTTGTCAGGGAGGAGAGGGAGGGAGAGGGAAAGAGCCACTCACAGGAGGATTGAAGATCCCACGAGACGGTAGGAGGCAGGCGAGTCATGATGCTGTAGAATTCAATTGTGAAGTTGTAGTCACAGCTGCTGCAACACAGGAGGCTGGAGGGCAAAGAAAAGACTGTTGTCAGAGAGAGAGGGAGAGAGAGAGGGTGGGAGAGAGGGAGGGAGGGAGAGGGAAAGAGCCACTCACAGGAGGACTGAAGATCTCACGAGACGGTAGGAGGCAGGCGAGTCATGATGCTTGAGAATTCAATTGTGAAGTTGTAGTCACAGCTGCTGCAACACAGGTGGCTGGAGGGCAAAGAAAACACTGTTGTCAGGGAGAGGGAGAGAGGGAGGGAGAGAGCCACTCACAGGAGGATTGAAGATCCCACGAGACGGTAGGAGGTAGGCGAGTCTTGATGCTGGAGAATTCAATTGTGAAGTTGTAGTCACTGCTGCGGCAACACAGGTGGCTAGAGGGCAAAGAAGAAACTGTTGTCAGGGAGAGAGAGAGAGAGAGAGACAGAGGGATAGAGGGAGGGAGGGAAAGAGCCACTCACAGGAGGATTGAAGATCCCACGAGACAGTAGGAGGTAGGCGAGTCATAATGCTGGAGAATTCAATTGTGAAGTTGTAGTCACAGCTTCTACAATACAGGAGGCTGGAGGGCAAAGAAAACACTGTTGTCAGGGTGGAGAGAGAGGGAGGGAGAGAGATAGAGCCACTCACAGGAGGATTGAAGATCCCACCAGACGGTAGGAGGCAGGCGAGTCATGATGCTGGAGAATTCAATTGTGAAGTTGTAGTCACAGCTGCTGCAACACAGGAGGCTGGAGGGCAAAGAAAACACTTGTCAGGGAGGAGAGAGAGGGAGGGAGAGGGAAAGAGCCACTCACAGGAGGATTGAAGTTCCCACGAGACGGTAGGAGGCAGGCGAGTCATGATGCTGGAGAATTCAATTGTGAAGTTGTAGTCACAGCTACTGCAACACAGGAGGCTGGAGGGCAAAGAAAACACTGTTGTCAGGGAGAAGAGAGAGGGAGAAGAGAGAGGGAGAAAGAGAGGGAGAAAGAGAGGGAGAAAGAGAGGGAGAAAGAGAGGGAGATGGAAAGAGCCACTCACAGGAAGATTGAAGATCCCACGAGACGGTAGGAGGCAGGCGAGTCATGATGCTGGAGAATTCAACTGTGAAGTTGTAGTCACAGCTGCTGCAACACAGGAGGCTGGAGGGCAAAGAAAACACTGTTGTCAGGGAGAAGAGAGAGGGAGAAGAGAGAGGGAGAAAGAGAGGGAGGGAGGTAGATGGAAAGAGCCACTCACAGGAAGATTGAAGATCCCATGAGACGGTAGGAGGCAGGCGAGTCATGATGCTGGAGAATTCAACTGTGAAGTTGTAGTCACAGCTGCTGCAACACAGGAGGATGGAGGGCAAAGAAAACACTGTTGTCAGGGAGAAGAGAGAGGGAGAAAGAGAGGGAGGGAGGGAGATGGAAAGAGCCACTCACAGGAAGATTGAAGTTCCCACGAGACGGTAGGAGGCAGGCGAGTCATGATGCTGGAGAATTCAATTGTGAAGTTGTAGTCACAGCTGCTGCAACACAGGAGGCTGGAGGGCAAAGAAAACACTGTTGTCAGGGAGAGGGAGAGAGGGAGGGAGAGAGGGAAGGAGGGAGATGTAGAGAGCCACTCACAGGAGGATTGAAGATCCCACGAGACGGTAGGAGGCAGGCATGTCATGATGCTGGAGAATTCAATTGTGAAGTTGTAGTCACAGCTGCTGCAACACAGGAGGCTGGAGGGCAAAGAAAACACTGTTGTCAGGGATGAGAGAGAGGGAGAGAGGGAGGGAGAGGGAAAGAGCCACTCACAGGAGGATTGAAGATCCCACGAGACGGTAGGAGGCAGGCGAGTCATGATGCTGGAGAATTCAATTGTGAAGTTTTAGTCACAGCTGCTGCAACACAGGAGGCTGGAGGGGAAAGAAAACACTGTTGTCAGGGAGAGAGAGAGGGAGGGAGAGAAGGAGACAGAGAGAGGGAGAGAGCCACTCACAGGAAGATTGAAGTTCCCACGAGACGGTAGGAGGCAGGCGAGTCATGATGCTGGAGAATTCAACTGTGAAGTTGTAGTTACAGCTGCTGCAACACAGGAGGCTGGAGGGCAAAGAAAACACTGTTGCAGGGAGAGGGAGGGAGAGAGGGAAGGAGGGAGATGTAGAGAGCCACTCACAGGAGGATTGAAGATCCCACGAGACGGTAGGAGGCAGGCGAGTCATGATGCTGGAGAATTCAATTGTGAAGTTGTAGTCACAGCTGCTGCAACACAGGAGGCTGGAGGGCAAAGAAAACACTGTTGTCAGGGAGAGGGAGGGAGAGAGGGAGATGTAGAGTGCCACTCACAGGAGGATTGAAGATCCCACGAGATGGTAGGAGGCAGGCATGTCATGATGCTGGAGAATTCAATTGTGAAGTTGTAGTCACAGCTGCTGCAACACAGGAGGCTGGAGGGCAAAGAAAACACTGTTGTCAGGGAGAAGAGAGAGGGAGAAGAGAGAGGGAGGGAGGGAGATGGAAAGAGACACTCACAGGAAGATTGAAGATCCCACGAGACGGTAGGAGGCAGGCGAGTCATGATGCTGGAGAATTCAACTGTGAAGTTGTAGTTACAGCTGCTGCAACACAGGAGGCTGGAGGGCAAAGAAAACACTGTTGCAGGGAGAGGGAGGGAGAGAGGGAAGGAGGGAGATGTAGAGAGCCACTCACAGGAGGATTGAAGATCCCACGAGACGGTAGGAGGCAGGCGAGTCATGATGCTGGAGAATTCAATTGTGAAGTTGTAGTCACAGCTTCTACAATACAGGAGGCTGGAGGGCAAAGAAAAAACTGTTGTCAGGGAGGAGAGAGAGGGAGGGAGAGGGAAAGAGCCACTCACAGGAGGACTGAAGATCCCACGAGATGGTAGGAGGCAGGCGAGTCATGATGTTGGAGAATTCAATTGTGAAGTTGTAGTCACAGCTGCTGCAACATAGGAGGCTGGAGGGCAAAGAAAACACTTGTCAGGGAGGAGAGAGAGGGAGAGAGAGAGGGAGGGATTGGGAGAGAGCCACTCACAGGAGGTTTGAAGTTCCCACGAGACGGTAGGAGGCAGGCGAGTCATGATGCTGGAGAATTCAATTGTGAAGTTGTAGTCACAGCTGCTGCAACACAGGAGGCTGGAGGGCAAAGAAAACACTGTTGTCAGGGATGAGAGAGAGGGAGAGAGGGAGGGAGAGGGAAAGAGCCACTCACAGGAGGATTGAAGATCCCACGAGACGGTAGGAGGCAGGCGAGTCATGATGCTGGAGAATTCAATTGTGAAGTTTTAGTCACAGCTGCTGCAACACAGGAGGCTGGAGGGGAAAGAAAACACTTGTCAGGGAGAGAGAGAGGGAGGGAGAGAAGGAGACAGAGAGAGGGAGAGAGCCACTCACAGGAGGATTGAAGATCCCACGAGACGGTAGGAAGCAGGCGAGTCATGATGCTGGAGAATTCTTTTTTTTTTAGTTTAAGTTTTTTATTGATTTTTTTTCATTTAACAAGTGTCATAAATTTTCATACAATTATCTTAATAATACACTTGATATTTCTATAATGTATTTTATACATAACATTTCTTATCTTATATTTCTTATGATTTTATATATCATATAACTAATTATTTTTCTTATAAAGTTAAACATATATATTGTAATGATTTTATCAATTATTTTTTAAATTATTAACCTTTTTCCCCTCCCTTTATTACATTGTTTTCATGTAAGAATACCATCTATTAATAATATTTTATTTATAATTTATAATAAAGAGTATAAATCCCTCCTCCCATATCCCCTCCCTCCCTTTCTTCTTTAACTATTTTCTTATTATGGGAAAATGAAATTCAATTATTACAATATTTTGTTAATGGTCCCCAAATCTTTTTGAATTTATCCATATATCCTTTTTGTGTTGCAAATGTATGTTCCATTTTATATATATGGCAAACTGCGTTCCACCAAAAATTATAGTTCAATCTGTCACAATTTTTCCAATTGTGTGTAATTTGTTGTACTGCTATTCCAGTCATTATAAATAAAAGTTTGTTGTTATTTGATGAAATTTGACTTTGAGATCTCATTGCAGTACCAAATAGAATTGTATCGTATGTCAAGGCTACAGGATTTTCTAACATCCTATTGATTTGGGGCCAAATTGATTTCCAAAATGTTAATATGAATGGACAATAGAATAAAAGATGATCTAATGTCCCTGCTTCAAGATGACAATGCCAGCATCTATTAGACTTAGAGCTATCAATTCTATGTAAACGTGTAGGGGTCCATAAAGCTCTATGTAAAATAAAAAAAAACCTAGTTTGTCTCATAGATGCTGACAGTGTACATCTTATCCTCCAAGACCAAAGTCGTGGCCATTGAGATGCATTGATCTGATGCTTAATCTCAATGCTCCAAATATCTCTAAGACCATTTTTTTTCTTTTTATATACAAATTCAGATATTAATTTATACCACCTTGCGGCCTGGTGACCCATGGAATCTATCTGAAAACATAAGAATTCTATATTATGATAATTATTAAGATTTTTCCATTCAGGGAACCCTACCTGAATGGCCTACTTCAATTGCATCCATCTGAAATATTGTGATTTATTCAAACCGAATTTATTTTGCAATTGTGAAAATTCAAGCAGTTTACCTTTATTTATTACATCTTCTAAAATCCGAATTCCAGCAATCATCCAATGTTTCCAGATAATTTTAAAACCGCCAACTTTGATCTTTGGATTGAGCCATATTGTTTGAGTCGTTGATTTAGTTATTGGAATAGGAGTTAGATTACTTATATATCTTATAGTTTTCCAAGTATCAACCAATATTTTGTGATCCTTATATAACCTTGGCATTTGAATACTGATAACATGACTTAGACGTAAAGGAATACTCAAACTCAGAAAAATAGTGCACCAAGATTCAAAGACTAATCAATAAAGATTAATAAAGTTTAAATTAGCCACTAATTAGTAAAGATATATAGAAAACTAACCACTGGTTCCTCAGTTTGCCACACTATGATAACGTATGGTAGCTGTCCTCATAGGAACTTTATAACGTGTATAGTTTTCATTATTTTTATACTTTTCATTTCCTTTATTTTATATTTTATTTGCTTATGAGATACTTGTGCCTAGTATAATAGCATTTATAGCAGAAGTGATGATAATAACAGTCACTTAGCTTTAAAGTTAAAACTTAAAAATTCCCTTACTGTCCCGAAGGCTCACAATCTAACTAAAGTACCTGGAAATTAATAAAGAAGAGAAAATAAAGATGGTTGAAAAAAGAAAAATTCTATGTGAACTTATAGGATGGAAATTAAACTGACAGTGAAGAACTGTATGAAAAATACATATGGAATGCAGTTAGAGAGGGTAGGTTACAATACATACCCTGACGCATAATATAGGCTTGATGGTACCTATAAAAATTTGGAAAATTTACCCCTCCCTCCGCAATTGGTCTTTGTAATGATACTAGAGCAATTCTGGGGTTTTTTCCAAGACAAATAAATTTTGTTAACATCTTATCCAGTTTTTTATAAAATGACCCCTGAAAAAAAATTGGTATCATACCCATTTGGTAACAAACTACTGGTAATATCATCATTTTTACAGTTTGTATTCTTCCCCACCAGGATATGCACAGAGGATTCCATTGCTCACACATTTCTGACACTTTTTGTAATATATTTTTTTCATTAATTTTCATTGTCTCATCTACAGTTTTTGTAATCCAAATTCCTAAGTATTTTATTCCTTCTTCTTTCCAAATAAAAGAAAATGAATCAAATAGACTTTTTGTACAATGTACATTGAGTGGAAGTACTTCTGATTTATTCCAGTTTATTTTATATCCTGAAAATTTTCCAAATTTTTCAATCAATTCAAGCAAATTTGGAATGGTTGTTTCCGGATTTCTCAAATAAAGTAAAATATCATCAGCATATGCTGATAATTTATATTCTCTATCTGAATGTAGAATACCCTGTATCTCCCTTGTTTGTTCTATAGCTAATAACAAGGGTTCTAAAACGATATCAAAAAGCAGTGGAGATAGTGGGCATCCTTGTCTAACTCCCCTTTGCAAAATAAATTTTTCTGAAATATTATTATTGATGTATAATCTAGCAACAGGGGAGTTATACAATGCTTTTAGTATTTGTATAAAACCGGATCCTATACCAAACCATTCCATTGCCTGAAACATGAAGGTCCATTCCACTCTATCAAAAGCTTTTTCAGCATCTAATGAAATAGAGAATGTTGGGTCATTAATGGATTTTGTCAAATATAACATGTGATGTGCCAATCTAGTATTATGAGATGAATGTCTTTGAGCAACAAAACCTTTCTGATGCATATCAATAATGAAAGGGAGAGCTTTAGCCAATCTTAATGCTAATGCCTTGGTCAAAATTTTTCCATCTACATTTATTAAAGAAATAGGTCTATAATTTGAAACCAAAGTGGGATCTTTATTTGGCTTAGGTAAAACTATAGTTATTGATTCAGCCATAGTACCTGTGATATAACCTTTATTTAGTTGTGTCTGATATAATTTTAATAAATAGGGCATTGTAATGTTTTGAAATGATTTATAAAACTCTACTGTATAACCATCTCCACCTGGAGCGGATCCAACCCTAAGGGACTTCAATGCTGTATCTAATTCTTTTAAGGATATTGGTTCTTCTAAACTTCGTTTTATATGTTCAGGAATTTTCGGTCCTTTTATTAACTTTAGAAATTCTAAACCATCTTTTTCCTTTTCTGAATAAGGCTCGGAAGAATACAATTTTTTTTAGAATTTCAAAAATTGTTTCATTATGTGATCATTGTGAGATAACATTTCTCTATTCTCATTTTGAATTGCAATTATTTTTGTTTTCTTTTTTTTTGCTTTGAGATAATTTACTAGCATTCTTCCCGCTTTATTTGAATTTCCATAATACAGAGCTTGTTGTACAAATAAATCTTTTCTAATGATTTTTGAAGAAATTTCATTATATTTTCCTTTAGTTTTTAACAATTCTTGTTGTGTCAAATAATCCCATTTTTCAATTAATTTTGATTCTAGAGACTTTATTAGTTTTTCTAATTCTGTAAATTGTTTTTTTTCTTTTTTTATTTGCATTGCTGAATAAGAAATAATTTGTCCTCTAATGAATGCTTTAAAAGCATCCCATAAAGTCTCTATGGAAATTTCTTCTATATCATTAATTTGAAAATATTCTTCCATTTTTTCCATAAGATTTGTACAAAAGTCAGTATCTGCAAGCAGTGTATTATTTAATTTCCATATAGGTTTATTTCTATTTTGATCTATTATTTTAATTTCAATCCACACTCCACCATGATCTGATAATATAATTGGATCAATGATAGCCTGTGTGAATTGATGTACTAATTGATTAGAAACAAAAATATAATCTATTCTAGAAAAAGAGTTATGGACTTGTGAACAAAACGAAAATTCTCGACCATCAAAATGAAGTATGCGCCAAATATCTTTTAAATCACAAGATTGTACCAAATTATCAAGTCCTAATGATTTTATAAATCTTCTCGGATTTTTATCCATCAATGGATCCATCACAGCATTGAAATCTCCTGCTACTATTAAATTTGAAGTAGCCAGTGGAAGAATTAATTGTTGTAGAGTTTTAAAATATTCATTTTGATTCGAATTAGGGGCATATATATTAAAGAGCGTCATGGTGGTATTTCCCATGTCCATTTCTACATATATCCATCTTCCAAGAGGATCAGCTGCCTTAAATTTAAATGAAGCAGTACATTTTTTATTTATTAATATAGCAACACCAGCTTTTTTTCCTATTGCTGCAGAAAAGAAACATTGTTTGACCCAATTACCTTTTAGCTTTATGGATTCATTATTTGACAAATGTGTCTCTTGTATGCAGCATATATCAGCGTTTTGTCTTTTTAAAAATAATAATGCCTTTTTTCTTTTAATCGGGTGATTGAGACCATTAACATTTAAAGAGATTATCTTAAGATCCATTATATATTATTGTAATTTGTAATATAACAATCCCATCTTCAGTGTTTTTAATAAACTTTATTTTCCCATATATAAGATAGTTTGAAGAATTTCCTATTTTGCCCGTACCCTTAAAATTTAATACCCTCCCTTTCCCTCCCTTCCCACCCCATATATATACGATCACTTGGAAACGCAAAATAGATCAGGTCTGACATTACTCCATTACAAGCTAAAATATTATAATTTTATAATTATTATTCCATATTAATAACATATCTTATCATATCATTTACTGAATTAGTTTATAATTTTATATCTTTGTTTTCTTTTATATTTACTTTCAAAATTCTATATATTCTTTTATTTCTTTAGTATATAAGGAATTGCCTATATTTGACAACCTCCTTTTACTTTTATCTATCTAATCTAATGAGTATATTTGATTTCCAATTTCTTTTTTTTTTTTTTTTAATATATAGTTCTCTATTTTTTTTTTCCCATAAAGAAATATTATCTTAATTTTACTATGTTATATCTACAAAGCAATATTTTCACCTAGAGACAACATTACAATCTCTCATATATGAATGTCTTTTCTTGAAGGTCTAAATATGGTTGTATATTACTATATTATTTAAATTATAGCAACCTTTTGGGCTGAATTTCTTGGGGTTGTCACACATTGCATTTATATCATAGAAGAGATCACAACATTTATATTTATCAAAGTAACCTCCATCAGATTCTAAATAGGTTTTTTTTTTTTTTTTTTACAATTGTATATATTATAGGTGGAGGTGGACTTTATCAATATCTTGTTGTAATATCTTGAAAATAAATAGCCTTTCAATGTATCGATTTCTAACCAATTGATCAGCAGTAAGCAGTAATGATTACTTTCATAGTAATATAAAAAATTTAAATATCAGGTCTTTTTATAAGATAACAATAATTTGCTCATTTATGTTTTATCTCCAATGCAGCATTTTTAAAGTGAGCCAAAAATAAATATAAGAGAGTCATGACAATGAGGGCTGCCATCTCTCCATAATTTTAAAGATGACCTTCGTCTTTTATCTTATTTTGTAGTGATGTCTACCCTCTTTTTAAATATATAACTTGTATCATATTTTGCTCTGAGCTTAGCTTTTTTTTTTTTTTTTTTGGTGTATTGCTGGGTTTTTATTTTTATTTTATTTTTTTTCATCCACCTATTAGTTGTAGAACTAAGCATTTATTATATCAGAATTCTAAAAAGTTGAACTTATTTACATCACTTGAGGTCCATTTTAGACAGATACTTGTACCATGCTCAGTTCTCAGGAGCCCTTGTATTTTGGCAGGACTACTTTAACCAAACCCTGCACTAACCATCTTCCTATTCTTCTCATAGTGCATGAGACTGAGATATGAGCCACGGACCTCTTCAGAGTTTTTACCTCTGCTGTAACCTACATTTCCTCTCCTGTATACAAAGGGGTTAAGAACTGGATTTCCTGAGACACTAATATACACCTCTTTCCAGGCATTTTAGTACCCAACACTGCTGATATAAGCCCGTTGATTAAGACATCATGAATAATCGTCTTTTTAAATACTTTGGTTTTTGCATATTCTTTATCTGGATGCAATGGGTTGCTGTCCCCTGTTAACTTAGAAAAAGTTTCAATATCACTTTGTGTAAAGACTTTGCTGAGTTCTGCTCTGTCTCCAATCTGCATCTGCAAGCACCGGAGAGAACAAGCGATCAAAGGACCCGGTTTGGATGTCAATAGAAGTAAAGAGGGCGATAAAGGACAAAAAAGTATCTTTCCGGAGATGGAAAGAGGACCCAACAGAGGAAAATCGCCAGGTGCACAGGAAATGCCAAAAGGAATGCCACCGGGAGGTTAGAAAAGCAAAAGAGAAATACGAAGAGGGGCTGGCCAAGGAGGCGAAAAACTTCAAGGCATTCTTCAGTTACGTTAAAGGGAAGCGACCAGTGAGAGAGGACGATGGACGATGGGGACAGGAAGGGAGTGATTAAGGAGGATAAAGAGGTAGCTGAGAGGTTGAACACGTTCTTCTCGTCGGTTTTCACGAGCGAAGACACATCTAATATACCGGACTCAGAGGAGCTCATGAGTGGGGAACAGGCTGAAAAATTAGAGCACATAGAGGTAAGTAGGGAGGATGTCCTCAAACAGATAGACAGGTTAAAATGCGGCAAATCACCGGGCCTGGACGGGATCCACCCAAGGGTGCTGAAAGAACTAAGACAGGAAATAGCGGGCACAATCCAACATGTTTGTAACCTATCCTTGAAAACTGGTGAGGTGCCAGAGGACTGGAAATTGGCAAATGTCACACCGATCTTCAAGAAGGGATCGAGGGGTGACCCCGGGAACTACAGGCCGGTGAGCCTGACTTCAATAATAGGGAAGATGGTGGAAGCTATGATCAAGGACGGCATTTGTGAACACATCGAGAGGAATGGCCTATTGAGAACAAGCCAGCACGGATTCTGTAAGGGAAGGTCGTGCCTAACGAACCTTCTGTACTTCTTTGAGGGAATAAGCAGTCGGATGGACAATGGGGAGCCCATAGACATCAATTACCTCGACTTTCAAAAGGCTTTCGACAAGGTGCCACATGAAAGGCTACTTAAGAAGCTGTGGAGCCATGGGGTGGGAGGGGATGTGCACTGATGGATCAAGCACTGGCTGTCGGGTAGACTGCAGAGGGTTGGAGTAAAGGGCCAATATTCTGACTGGCGGGGAGTCACGAGCGGTGTGCCACAGGGATCGGTGCTGGGGCCTTTACTCTAACATATTCATCAATGACCTGGAAAAGGAGGCAAAGTGTGAGGTTATAAAATTCGCAGACGATACCAAAATGTGCGGCAGAGTTAGGACCAGGGAGGAGTGTGAGGACCTACAAAGGGACCTGGACAAGCTGGAAGACTGGGCAAACAAATGGCAAATGCGCTTCAACGTGGACAAATGCAAGGTCATGCATATAGGGAAAAAGAACCCGTTGTTCAACTACAAATTGGGGGGGTTATTGTTGGGAGACAGCAGACTCGAGAGAGACTTGGGTGTGCTGGTAGATGCATCACTGAAGCCATCTGCACAGTGCGCAGCAGCCTCGAAAAAAGCCAACAGGATGCTGGGCATCATAAAGAAGGGCATAACAACCAGAACACGGGAAGTCATCATGCCATTGTATCGAGCGATGGTACGTCCGCATCTGGAATACTGCGTTCAGTATTGGTCACCACACCTCAAGAAGGACATGGCGGTACTTGAGAGAGTCCAAAGGAGAGCAACAAAAATGGTAAAATGGCTGGAACACTGCTCGTACGCCGAGAGGCTGGATAGGCTGGGGCTCTTCTCTCTGGAGAAAAGGAGACTCAGGGGAGATATGATAGAGACCTTCAAGATCATGAGGGGCATAGAGAGGGTGGATAGGGACAGATTCTTCAGACTGAAGGGGACAGCAAATACGAGGGGGCATTCTGAGAAACTGAAGGGAGACAGGTTCAAAACAAATGCAAGGAAGTTCTTTTTCACCCAAAGGGTAGTGGACACTTGGAATGCGCTACCGGAGGAAGTGATCAGGCAGAGTACGGTACAGGGATTCAAGCAGGGATTGGATGGATTCCTGAGGGATAGAGGGATCGTGGGGTACTGAGTAAACCAACCTGGTCGTGCATGTGCAAGACCGGAGGGCTAGGACTTCGATAGGAGGGCAGAACTTAAATGGGAAACCAAGGTGGCAGGGGAGCCCCTTCTGATGATTCAGACAGGCCTTGACCTGTTTTTGGCCACCGCGGGAGCGGACTGCTGGGCAGGATGGACCTGTGGTCTGACCCGGCAGAGGCACTGCTTATGTTCTTATGTTAGAGGTACTGGTCTGGAAAGCAAGGCAGAAACTGGTCCTCTTCTCAGTAGTTGTTGTCCTAGCTTTATACTGGTCCACATTTCTCATTCCTGGTGCTTTGAGTGAGCAAGAACAGCTCAGTTTATGGTCAGTTCTCTGTTGTCAGTTTTTTCGATTTTTTATCGTGAATCAAGTGAAGTGGTGCGTTTTCTTTTTTATAAGAGTTATTTCTTATCTGTATTTTTCCTTCCACGTGTTATTTTAAACTTCCTTTGAGTTTTTTTTTTGTTTTTTTTTTTTTAGTTTCCTTTTGTCTTTCCGTAGACGCAGTACGTAGAATCAGTCTTTCTTCTTCATTTCCGGTGCGCTTCTCAGCAAGAGGAGACTTCCTGCTTATGCGCAGTTTCTTTTCCTTTTACTCAGCGACTGCAGCACTTTCAGTGTTTTCTCTTTCCTTTCTTTCTTTTTCACTTCTCCCTGAGAGCACGATGCCAAACATCTTTCAAAAGGCTGTCCCATTTCATTCTTCTGGTCTGCATATACTTAGAATTCTCTAGGTAAGTCAATTTTTTTCCCCCCCACGTCATTTGGCTATTGACGTGTTTGCATTCTTTTTGAGCTTGTTCCATGTTCTTGTTTGTATTCTGTGTTGTTTTTTAAAGTAATTTGAAAGTTCCAGCATTCTAAACAGTGTATTTTTAAAGTATAAATTTTTTGTAGTGAAATTAATTTATAATTTATAATGGAATAAATCAAAGTGAAAAGTTTTTGATATCTTTTTAGTTTCATTGAAATATTTTAAAATAATTCCAATTTTCTTTTAAGAAGTCATTGGTTGTTCGTATGTGTCAAAGTATTCTGCTAATTTTTTAGGATCTGTAAAATTTTGTGTTTTATTTCCTAATGTTACTTTCATTATTGCTGGGTAGAGAAGTCCATATCTTGCCCCTAGTGTTCGTAGTTGGGGTCTTAAATCAAGAAGTTGTTTTCTTTTCTGGGCAGTTTCTCTAGCAAAGTCTGGTACAATATGTATCCGTGCATCTTGACATCTTAGATTTTTGTTTTCTTTAGCTAGCTGGCATATTTCAACTACATGTTGATATCTTAGTAATTTAAAAATAAAAGTTCTTGGTCCTTTTTGTGTGGTTGTTTTTTGTCCCGGTATTCTGTGTGCTCTCTCTATTTCAAGAGGCATCTTGGATTTTATAGGCAGTATCTTTGGGAGGAATTGTTGTAAGAAATTTATGGGATCATTTTTTTCCACTCCTTCCGGCATCCCAATAATTCTTAAATTATTTCTTTTTTCTCTATTTACACAGTCTTCCAGATCTTTCTTTAATATTTCCATTTCTTTCCATGCTTGTTTGTTTTGTATAACCTCAGCATGTACTTCTTCCGATCTTTCCTCCAAGTGTGTCATTTTGTTGTCTATTAGATCAACTCTTTTTGTTAATATGGCAACATCATCAATTGCCTTTTGTAGTTGTTTTTTGATTTCCAGTACTATGTCCTTTATTTGTTTTATTTCTGCCATCATATCTTGATCTTCTGAAGGCAATGGTCCCTGGCTCTGGCTTTGATCTTTTGTTACTGCTTGTTCCTGCTCCTCCGGTTCCTGTATCGGTTTTATTTTGTTTGCCCGATGCAATTTTCTTCTTATCTATCGTTTTTTCCAGTAAAAATTAAATTTTTGGAGTTGTATGTATGAAGTATTAGCTTGTCTGGTCTGGAGCTCAGCTATTACCCGACCATTTGCTTGCATGTCCAAGTTCTAGAATCGATGCTGGAGAATTCAATTGTGAAGTTGTAGTCACAGCTGCTGCAACACAGGAGGCTGGAGGGCAAAGAAAACACTGTTGTCTGGGAGAGAGAGAGGGAGGGAGGGAGAGGAAGAGAGCCACTCACAGGAGGACTGAAGATCACACGAGATGGTAGGAGGCAGGCGAGTCATGATACTGGAGAATTCAATTGTGAAGTTGAAGTCACAGCTGCTGCAACACAGGAGGCTGGA
>NW_022985917.1:0-26474 GCF_902459505.1 Geotrypetes seraphini
CTTAGAGTACTTTAGCAAACATCTTCTTATCTAATTTCTGGCTTTTCTTCTCGACAGAAAAGTCTTTCTGTTTCGCCTCTGCAGGCTACTTCACGGGATCCATCTTTAGTATTCAATCATCTCCACACTCTTATGTAGCATAAACAGTGGAACTAACTCCTCTCAAGATGGCCCAAAAACCCAGAGCCCAGAGCCCAGAGCCATCTTGAGAGGAGTTAGTTCCACTGTTTATGCTACATAAGAGCGTGGAGATGATTGAATACTAAAAATGGATCCCTGAAGTAGCCTGCAGAGGCGAAACAGAAAGACTTTCTAGTCAGGAAGAGAAGCCAGATATTAGATGAGAAGATGTTAGCTAAAAGCACCCTAAGATAAGTCATTTTTTCAATATCTGACATTTTTTGCTTTTGGTCCACGTCATTAGGAACTCTATGAGACTGAGCTGATGCCTCTATTACTGTTATAGATAGACTGGACTACTATTCACCATCTTTGATACACAAGACTAATCGAACATTACAAATAAGAAATTCCTTATGATATGAATGAAATGAAAGTATATATATTTGTACGGATTGTTTTTTTTCAAACCAGTGATGAAACAAGCTGGCATTGGGCACTTGTGTAGTCCCGGCCTTGTGGATGAGGTTTGTTTTTCTCCATTTATGTATTTATTATTATTATATATATATTTTTTAATGTCTGTAGTCTTTTTTGATGTGGTATGAATGAAACCCTTCTACTAATACTCAATATACAATATGTTTTGGATTCGATTGTTTTTAGGTAAAGCTAAACCAGATCTGCCTGGTTTAGGCAGGGCTTTAGGAGGTTTCTTTTGCTGGAAGGCTTGGCTTGTGAGTATTCTAGGGCTACTTTGGGACTCTCCTTAGCAGGCTTAGGAATACTTTCAAGGGATTTAACCTCATTTCCTTCTTCTAGCAAGACTTTCTCACTATGAAGACTGGGTTCCGCCCTGTGACACTGTCTAACAGCAAATCAGGGAATAGGAAAACAACAACAAACTCCATCTGAACCCAAACAAAACAGAGATTCTTTGGGTTCCTAACACAATGGGACAAATACCTGACTTTAAAATTTATTTGGGTACATATGAACTCTCCCTAAAATGACAGGAAAGGAATTTTGGGATACTGTTAGACTCACCGCTCACTCTGATCCTACAAATTCAAACAACCTTTAAAAATAGTCTGTATAATCTTTGGCAACTATGAAATATCTCTCCATTATATTGAAAATACAAGTCTAAACAGAGTTGTCCATACCATGATTCATCACGACTAGAACTACTGCAATGCTCCGTGCATTGGTCTAAACAAAACGAGTTTGAAATCACCTGCAACTAATTCAGAAATCAGAGTGAAAGCAGCATGACCACATTGCAATCTTCTAGAAAAAATCTACATTGGCTACCAGTACCTTACAGGAATAAATTTAAAGCTCTATTTTATCTTCACTAGGTCTAGTGGACATACAATGAAGCTACTAAGTGGTAGATTTAAAAGCAAAAATGCCTAAAACAGCTCCTAACTTAACATGTAATTAAACTCAAATTTGCTGCCAGAGAATGAGGTGAAAGCAGTTATCTTAGCAGGGTTTTTAAAAAAAAATTTAAATAATTTCCTAAAATAAAAGTCCATTAGCCATTATTAAGATGGACTTGGGGAATTCCACTGGTTATGCCTAGGATTAGCAACATAAAATCTATTTGACTCTTTTGGAAATCTCTCCAAATACTTGTGACCTGGGTTGACCACTGCTGGAAACAGGATACTAGGCTTGGTGGACCTCCAGTCCTCTCCCAGTGTTGCAATTGTTTTGATGTTATGGTACTGTAGCTCTGATGATTGATAACTAAGATTGAAAGAATATGAGAGTGATAAAGCTTTCAAAAGAGGGTTCAACCATACAATATAAGCAGTTTATATTGACATGTGTACCTTGACTATACAAGGTCTGTTCAATTTGGGGATGTATTTGTGTTGGCAGCAAAATTTGTTCCACTGTTGATGACCAATGACTAGAAGAACAACCACAAATTGTGCACAAAAATCACAATGACAGCTCTTCCCAATCTACCTTAATTTCCTGACTTGGCCCAGCTGACTTCTTGTTTCCTAAACTTAAATCCATACTAAAAGGAAAGTGATTTGACACCATTGAAGTCAGAAAGCAAAAATTAGATGAAGCAACTTTTGTCGATTCCTGAACATCTGTTTTCTAATGACTTTTTCCAGAAGTGGAAATGAAATTAGGGAAAAGTGTATATTTAGGGAAGGGGAGAACTTTGAAGATGACCGGAAGTTCTTATGTTCTTATTGTTTAATATATTTTTATAAAATAAGTACTGGAATTTTTAACAGACTTCTTATGTTACCAGGAGCTTCTTCTATGTTATACTTTCTCTGGCAAAGAATCAAGATCCAGTCCCCAAATGACCAGACTCTTCTCCTTAGGTCACACTGTTCCTGTAATGAGCAGTTGTTTGGTCAGACTTATATACCTCTGTTCAGTTCATTTAGCATGTGAACAAGTCTCTATCTTTCTTCTATATAACAACAGGGGACAGCTGTTGCCCAGACTCACAATACATTTGCTAATTCTTTTCTTCCTCTCCTTCCATAGTTCATAGATATTCCAGTGAGCTTCTGGTGGGATTTCCCACTTGTGGCTGCTCTACATATTTCTTGCTGGACCAGCTCCAGGAAGAAAACGACATGCACCTCCCTAACTTGGAATATTATACTTCCCTCATAAAGCTCAAGCTCAAATCTAGTTGGGCCACATCCTCAGCACAGACCTCTTTCTATTCAGATTTGATTCACACATTTTGGGAGCAGGAGTCTCAAATGTTCTTCCTGAAACTGCAAAGGAAAGAGCATTTTGGCATGCATGATATAGATTAATTCATTTGAAGAGGATTTATATATGCAAGGTTGGACTATATAGGGTAAGGAGAAGAGTGTAAAGTTAGATTAAGAATCTCTCTGACCTGTGGGTAGTGATATATCTGGAACATGTTGTAGAATGCATATGTTTCCTCATTTGTAAAGCCTTCAATGATGGCAGCCACTGTGCGAAATGAAATTACACTTGAAATTTACGATTGTGTTCTGTCCTGCCAAAATTGCAAGGCTGATTCAATTATTTTCCTTGTATACATGAAAGAATCTTTAATATGGAGCCCCAGTGTGATGTTGGGTAAGAGATCTGAGTTGTTGTTAATTTCCTCCACCGCAAAAACAAAGGCCAAGAAGTTATAGTTAATATAATAAAAAATATCTGTAATGACATTAAGATCATAATTTCATAACAGTGTACCTGAAATATTTTAAAAATACACATATTTATGCGTATTTATTTTTTAATAAAATATCAGAATGCAAAGCAAATCAAAACAAAACTATGTCCTCTTTTACGATGCAGTGTGCAAAAGAAACCTGGTGTACTGAAGCCACTTGTAATGCTGGCCAGGAACATGCAGCTTTTTCTATTTTTTTATAATGACCATGAGCTAATTTCCCCACTAAGGAAGTAGATTTTAAGCCCTTCCAGCACCTCTTTTGCATATAGTATGAGATAATCAGTTAGCAATGCACAAGTGCTGATGGATTTGCATTGCTTTGTCCACCCTCTATTTCCTACAAGTATATCTTATCCTCTATAATAAAACCCTTACCCATGCATGTGCTGTTGAAACCGGCATGATGCCTGCTGGCGTGATTTATGCTTCCATGCTAAATTCAATTTCAGACATGGGGACAGCGTGCGGCATATGGGGCAGCTTGCGTGGAGTGCGTGCAACAATTTGAGCGGTGGTGGGCGGTTTGACTCCTGCACTGCCACTGCCGGGACACCTCTTTTCACCCCCCGGACCAGCAAACACAGCAGCCGTGGGGCATTTGCTAGGCTGGCCCACTTCGATAATGCGAGGTGGGCTGGCCTAGCAAAAGCCCCGAGGCTGCCCGAGCTAGCGGATGCTGGACAGGGGAGAGCAGGGAAAGGAGAAGGCATACTGCTAGACAGGGGTTCAGGTAAGAGGTGCTGCTGGATAGGGGGGAGGTAAAAGGAAGGGAGAAGGCCTACTGCTGGAGAGGGGGAGCAGTGAAGAAGTGCTGCTGGACAAGGGAGAGGTAAAACGGAGGGAGAAGGGCTGCTGCTGGACAGGGGGAGCAGGGAAGGGATGGTGCTGGACAAGGGGGAGGTAAAAGGAAGGGAGAAGGGGGAGCAGCCAAGGGGTGGTGGTGGACAGCCGAGGAAAGAGAGAGACAGAAAGAAAGACAGGCATACAGCGGCCAAGGAGAGAGACAGAAAGAAAAGAAAAGACAGACAGAAAGCGGCCAAGGAGAGAGAGAGAGAAAGAAAGACAGACACACTCATCTATTCTAACACCCGTTAATGTAACGGGCTTAAAGACTATAGAATATTAGAACAACCATACTGGGTCAGACCTGTGCTCTCCTGTTTCTAAAATTAGTCAATTCAGGTCACAAGTATGTTATGTTAGGATATGTTAATCACGTTCTTTGTACCCTCTCTACCTATTCAGTTCAAGGTCAGATTACATTACAAGAGATTGGTTCAGTACCCAGGAAGTTACACAGACACAGACATTCAATAGAGTTGGAAGTTCAGGTAGATCAGTACGACTATTAATACAATTATGTTGTAGTTACAAATACATAATTACAAGTTACAAGTCAAAGGGAGCCTGAGAAGTTTCACTTCATGTACACCATCGAGAGTACTTCATGTACTGTGTGTTTTTGCCCATTAATATAGGTGGGTAAAATATGAAGGCTTTTAAAAATGAGGCTATTGAGCATTGAATTCACCTCCAAAAACAGGTCAAGAACTCACCTGAAGCTGCACATATGTTTGATTTCCACCATTCTTTTAATAACTTATGATTCACAGTTTTGAGACAACTCAGAATAGTCCGAGGGGAAGTGGCTTTCATAGACTCTTGATACAGAAGGAGGGGCATTGGATTGCTTTTATTTAGCCAGTGTGTTTCCAAATGGCTAGAAATCATGCCGTGTGGTATTGGAGCCCACTGTTTGCATTCTAGGCATTAACTTCCAGCTTAGGGAGTATTTTGGAAACAAAGAGGAGAAGTGCATGCCATTCCTAGGGCTAGGCAAGTGAGTGTTGTAAGGGTTTTCTTTATTTTGGTGATTTAGAGTGTATATGAAGGGGTTTTGTGATCATTGCATGTATTCTGATGGTGTGTTTTGTAGGGGTGGGAGCAGCTTTAAAGTGGTTATCTAGATATTCAATGCTACTGATGTCTTTAAACATATTCCTCCATTAAACCCTGATTAATCACCAGATTACACACAAGCGGGTGCTGTAAAATTATCAAAGGTTGTTGACTCTCCTTGAGTCAGGAATCTTCTTGAACCAATGAATTGTTGTGCGCTAGTTGTAGTAGAGTAAGTTTTGATTGAGATAATTTTATTCTTCTTAGATGTTGGTGTAGGTGGTTAGATATTTAATCATGTTATGTAATTCTCAAGGGCAGGGGGTAGGCATGAGATAGATTTGCATCTCAAGGAGGCACTGCATGCAAATCCATCTCATACATATTATTGTGGATATCCTGAAAACCTGACCTGGTTCCGGCTCTCGAGGACCGGAATTGCCTACCCCTGCTCTAGGGTATCAGCAGTATGAATCCCCTGAAACAAGTTGCCTTAATTCATATACCAAATGTTTGGAGTTGAAAAGGGCATATATAGTTTGGACTATTTTTGAATTTTCTGGGTTCTCTGCATTTATAAGTTGGTGGTGACTCCTAACAACAGAAGTAAATAGGAAAATAGAGCAGTGATTCCCAACCCTGTCCTGGAGGAACACCAGGCCAATCGGGAGTTCAGGCTAGCCCTAATGAATATGCATGAGAGAGATTTGCATATGATAGAAGTGATAGGCATGCAAATTTGCTTCATGCATATTCATTAGGGCTAGCCTGAAAACCCAATTGGCCTGGTGTTTCCTCCAGGACAGGGTTGGGAACCACTGAAATAGAGTCACTTGATTAAAGGCTTACATCATATGATCAGGACCTGGAATAACTGCGTTAGAGAAGGTCATATGATCCATGTTTCATAAGCAACTCATACCTCTCTTCCAATTTATAGCAAGCAGTTTTTTTCAACAATTTGTTTTGACGTTCATTTGCAACTCTAGGGAGTAATAGTAATTATATATTCCACCTATCCCCCTTTTTTTGACTTGTTGAGGCCATGTGGGACAGTGTGTGAGAGACCCAAATAGAAGCAACATTTCATGCTACTGATCCCATGGCAAGCAGTGGCTTTCCTCAAATGTCCATCTCAAAAGCAAATTATGAACTTTTCCTGTTTGAATGAAAAAAAGTATTTTCTCCTATTGGTTTAAAAAGTATCTCCTTGTAACTTCATCGACTGTCCCTAGTCTTTGTTTTCAAAGTATTCCCATGTAATGTAATTTAGTGTCTCCTGGTTTTTGTTCTCTTGAAAGAGTGAAAAAATTGACTAAGTCTCTTACTCTAAAATTTGGAGAGTTCACAAAAGCAAAATATAGTTTCACAAACTGTTCACTCTTCTATCCAAAAAGAACATTTTATTTGGGAATCAGTGTTTCCCATTCAATCCAAGAACATTACACCTTTGAAATTAAAATGATGAAATATTTTGACTCCTACCAGACATGCACTTAAAGATTGGACTTTATTTCACACTCCAAAGAAATTAAAAATGTCTTTGCCACCTCTCTATCTCCTGTCTACCCACCCACTCCTCCCTCTTCCTGTGATACTATCACTGAAATGCTTACATGTTTTTCTTATATATACTGATATTTGTCACCATTTGCATCATAAAATGCATTGAGTTACCTTTCTCCTTTGTTTTTGTTTTATTTCTGTTACCTTGAAAAGTGAGCCAACACAGCCACCAACCATTTCAACATATACACAAAGTCTTAACTCAGCAACTCAGTGGCATGGGTCATGGTAGGAGGTACCCCCTCTCTCCTTCTGCACCCCCACACTCCTCCCGTGTTTCCTATCAAATGTTTGTCTAATTTTCTTCCCATATCTCTTTAACTCTTTGCCAGCACATGCAGCACCTACAGTCTTCTGCCCACACTGATTTTGGATCTCCCTTTAATGTTACTTTCTGTTTATCAGCATTACCCACACCATCTTACATCTGATCAGCTAGTGATGCTTCAGTTTCAGTGGCATTAACCAGTCAAGTAGTTGCTGAAAAATCCAGGAGTAGCCAGCTCATCAGGAATTAACAAGGCAGGAGTCTTTCATGATGTGAAAGTTCTTCTCTAGGGTCCCCTCCTAAATGGTCTTCAGTTTGTAAAGTATGTGCTTTAAATGTGACTGCACATTCTATTTGGTTGGTTGATTGTAAAGAGGAAATTCCCTGCCTTTTTGTGAAAAATGTCATGTACATTCTCTGCTTTTCTCTTCTTTTCAAAGCATCCTTCTGGGAAAACCTTCTCACTGGCTGCCTAAGGTGGAAGAAGAAATGTACTTTTCACTGGGCAGAGGACATTTTCAAACAGGACTATCAAGGCATGTTCATCTGTTTTAAGATTGACAAAAGTGGGGTTCACATGACTGCACACAAGATGGCAGCCTAGCTAACTCCTCTGCTCCAGCCCTCTAGTATAATCTTGATTTCAACCCATCCAACTCATTCTAAAGATCAGTACCTTTCCTTTTGCGAGATTGCTATGTCCTCCAGATCTTCTAAACCGGATGGTTCTTCGCCCACTTACACCTCCGCAGCGCACAATGTGTCGAAGCGCTCCAAACACGACTCTCCGTCACCGAAGAAAGCTTGTTCCTCCACTCCTAAAGACCAAGGAGCCTCAAATTGCTGCCGATTTACATATTTTGTGCAGCCTTATGCAGGATAATCTTGCTGTAACTGAGGACATTAAATCGGAAATCAATAATATCACTCTCCAGCTCAAACAATACAGCACCCGTCTAGATCTCAATTACAGGAAATGCAGCGGGGCCTACACAAGATCGATCTTATTCAACGTGATCTAGAAGATATGTCCAACCGTATGCGCAGGAATAATGTTCATCTCATCGGCCTTCCGGAAACTTTGGAAGGTAAAGATCTCATATCTTATCTCAAGGATTTTCTCCTTAAGACTTTGAACATACAGTTTTCTCCTCCATTAGAAATCGAGTGGGCCCACCATGTGCCATCTGCCTCCCCCCTCTCAGTTTAAATTTACAAGACCGATTGTTATGAAAATTCCCTGCAGATTTTACAAGCAGCAAAATCTAAATCTCCATTGCTGGTTGATACTAAAAAGATTTTATTAGTACCGGATCTGTCAAAAACCTCCGCTCAAAAGAGGAAAACTTTTCTCTACATGTGTTCTCACCTCAAAAGCATCGGTGCTCAATATGGCCTATTGTACCCAGCCAAAATGAAAATAACGTATCGCAACACTACCAAAAGTTTTGACGATTCTAAGGACCTACAAAAATTCTTGGACGAAAATGTTGGTGTTATGACCTGATGTTTCTCTTAATATATCATCAGTTGACGGGTTGACTTTACCTCTGTTCCTCCTCTATGATTGGCTCTTTTTGGGCTGAGGAGCAGTATGCTGGGCACATTTTGTTGACATGCCACCTCAGCACTGGTTCTCCTTCTTCATGCTTTGTATGCATGGCACTAAAATGGATCTAATTTATTTTTCTTTCTCTCAGTTTTTTCCTTTTCAATCTCTATCATATGGAGCTTTTTTTCCTTTTGCTGTTTTTTGGTTCTCTCTCTCTCACTGAAAGCAGACTTCATTGGCAACCCTGAGATAACATAACCAGAGCATCAGATCTCATCTTAGACTCATTGGTCATTATCTTTTAATGCTAATTTAAGACTAAAATTAACCTGGTTTCCCTGAATGTTAAAGGTATTTCCAATCCTGTCAAAAAGAAGAAGATTCTTCAATATTTTAAACATCTGAATGCTGACATTTGTCTGATTCAAGAATCCCATCTTACAGTAGCTGAAGCTCAAAAACTTTCTATGGGAGGGATCCAGTAATGCTATGCAGCCCCGGCTGATGGTAAAAAAAAACCCGGAACCATAATTCTCATCAGCAAATCTCTCAATTTTCAACTCTCTCTTCATAAATCTGACCCTATTAGTCGTTGGACTTACATTGAAGGCACTATTGATGATTTACCACTCAAGTTACTCAATATATACGCTCCTAATTCTGATGATCCAGTTTTTTTTAGCTCCTTTCAAACCATAACTAACTCTTCTTTATCTGAACATACCATCATCAGGGTGATTTTAACTTCCCCATTGATCTTCTACATGCCATCCTTCCAAACTCCGTTCAAGATCTGTACTTACCAATGCAATGTATACTTAAGGATGGTCTGACATTTGGAGGATCCTATACCCTACCACAAAGGATTTCACATTCTACTCTGCATCCCACAAAACGTATTCCAGAATCAACTATATCCTGGGAACTAAAGGCATCTTAAACATGACTACTGCTGCCAAAATTCATGACGTTACTATCTCTGACCATGCTGCTGTTTCTTGCTCCCTCTTTTGGACATCTACAACATTGTCAAAGATTTGGAGATTGAATAATATCTTATTGCAGGACAAGGACTTTTTATCCCACATTACTAAGGAATCTGAAATCTTCTTTTCCGTTAATCAAGATTTGGTTGCTGATTACCCCATGATACTCAGCATGGCTACGTGGGGAATCCATCAGTTATTCAGCATTCCAACTCAAACAAAAAAAAAGGCTGAATTATTTCACCTTGAAAAAGATATTCATACCTATGAAACAAAATTGTATGACAAACATAATTCAGTCTTATTCAAATCTCTGCAGTCTCAAATTTAAATACAATGAAATATTTAGCAACTCGGCTTCTTCGTCTATGTTCAGACAATCTACCACGTACTATGTACACTCTAATAAAGCAGGTCGTCTTTTGGCCTCCTATCTGAAGGGATGAAGAATGAAGCATAGAGTTTCTCATATAACCTCTTCTTCTGGATCGATTCACACAGCCACCCGAGACATCCTTGAAGATTTCCGCACCTTTTATGAGTCTCTCTATACCTCTGAAACATCTTGTCCTGATCATCAAATCACGGATTTTCTACAATTCATCAACTTACCTTCTGTTCCTGAGAATCAACGTCTATATCTACAGCAACCTATTTCATCTGATGAATTCTCCAGAGCCATTTCTTCCATGGCCTCAGCGAAAGCCCCAGGACCGGATGGCCTTCCATCTGAATTCTACAAATCATTTTCCTCCTTGCTATCTCCACATCTTCTAGCCTACTACCAATCTCTCATTTCTTCCCCGAATGATCCACGCTGTTTTCATGAAGCTAATATCATCGTACTTCTGAAACCAAATAGAGATGCTCATCTGGTGAAAAATTATCATCCAATATCTCTACTAAATATGGACTATAAAATCTTTGCTAAAATACTTGTATTCAGATTGGAAAATGTTATGCCTTGCCTAATTCATAGAGACCAAGTAGGGTTTCTAAAGGGAAGATATGGAGCAGATACTACCAGATTACTCTGCCATGTACTCCACTCTGCCCTGTCTGCTCCACATCCCCTGATGATAGCTTCCCTCGATGCTGAAAAAGCTTTTGATAGGGTAGAGTGGAGATACATGTTTAAAGTTCTTGATTATTTTGGTTTCCATGTGGAATTTACTGACATGATTTCACTACTGTACAACCAACCCATAACCAAATTAATAGTTAATGATGAAATATCTAACCCTTTCACTCTTCACAGAGGAACAAGACAAGGTTGCCCCATGTCCCCACTTTTATTTAATTTGGCCTTGGAACCACTATTATCCACTATTAGACAATCCACGTCCATTGAAGGTATTACTATAGCTAACATTGAATTTAAACTGTCAGTATATGCTGATGACATCTTACTATACCTATCAAATCTGCAATCTTCTCTCACATCTCTAGTCCAATTAATATCTTCATTTTCCAACATGTCAGGTTACAAAGTAAATTGGGACAAAACTGAATTAATGCCACTCAATGATGCCTGCACTCCCTTCCATATTACCTTGTACCCTTTCACTTGGGTTACATCTGGCATGAAATATCTAGGAATACCTTTTGACAGATATATTAAACCTACCACTACCTTATTTATTGATAAATCCATATCCACGGTAAAAACAAGGTTTATCTTCCTAGTCCCCTCTACACCTCTCCTGGTGGGGTAGACTAGACACCCTGAAAATGATGGTAGGTCCTTAAAATTACATATATGCTAAACATGTTTCCTTTATTGCTCCCCGCCTCTTTTTACAAACAGCTAGAAACCTTAATGCTTAATTTTCTTTGGAACAATAAACCTCATCGAATCTCAATACAAAAATTGAAAGTTCCAAATGCTCTGGAGGAGTAAATTTTCCAGACCTAGGTTTAAACCATAGAGCTTTTATTCTGAGACAGGGTGCAGCATGGCTTCATGTTACAGAACCAGCTGATATCCCCAATTGGCTACATTTGGAAACTTTGCTTGTACAACCCATCCCTCTTCTTCAATTATTGGGTTCCACTCATCTCCACTTCTTCTCTTGCAACCCCTTAATGCAAACCACTCATAACATCCTCACTGATCTTGACAAACATCTAGAACATCTATGGCTTCAGTCTGCCTTTTGTCCCATATGTCGTAACCGATTATTTTCCATTGGAAAGAAAATTATTTTCTGGCCATCGTGGTCTCAACACCAGTCCTTTTGTCATTCTGATGGTTCTTGGCTCACTTTTCATGAGATGCACTAAATTCTCCCTCCCAGCCTCTCAATTCTATCGCTGGCTCCATCTTCGATCATCCATTAGAAAATCTAGTTTCAATTTATTGTATATCACTCACGTCCCCACACTATACATCCTTTCTAACCAATTTCTCATCTTAGGCCATACAGCTTCGAAATTTTACAAACTTTTCAAACAAATTCGATTCGCTCCAACACCCGCCCTGAAAAGCTCCTGGGAACGTGATCTAGGAATTTCTATTTCTGACTCTACCTGGGACTCTATTCTGAAATCCACTTTTCATACTTCCAGATCAGCTTCTCTCACACAAAGTCTTTACTTCCTTTTACACAGGGCACAATGGACCCCTATTAAATCTCATAGAATTGATTCCTCCTTCCCTAGTTCCTGCTGGACGTGCTCTACATCCACTAGAATGCTGAAACACCTCATATTCTCTTGTACTGAGATACATATTTACTGGACATCTGTATGGAATACCTTATGTTCCTTATTTCACATAGATGTCGCATTGTTTTGTCAAATGTTATTGCTGAAGTCTTATGCTTCTCCGCTTGCCCTATCTACACATGATGCTTTTTTATTTTATATTCTTATAACCTTAAGCCCTTAAGGTTCTTCTTGGCTCCTGGAGGAATCTATTTAAAGCTTCTTATTCTCAATGGTGGAATTTAGTATGTCAAACTTACTGTTTTGAGGCCAAAATTGCCAAAAAACTAAAAAGATATCCTAGATTTCAAGATAACTGGCAATCTTTAAAGCTCTATCTGCAACACTCTGGTACCTAACTTTTCTTTCTATTCTTTTCTCTTCTTTCCTTCCTTTCTTTCTACTACTTTACTTTACTCGTTTCTTTCTTCCTCCATGATAACCTGTGCCTCTTTATGATTGATATACAAGTATTTTTTGGTTTTATTATATTCATGATAGATCATTGTTAATTCTTGCAGATCACCATCAATCATGTTTCTGTATCATTTTATCATTTCATTATTTGTATTATTGCATTGTATTAGTTCATGTTTATACGAAAAATTTTCAATAAACAAACTGACTTAAAAAAAAGATTGACAAAAGTACAAATATATTAAACTTCAGTTTAATAAAATGATAGCATATTAGCAGTGTATGGAAGATTATTGCTTGGCTAGTAAAAATTCACTTGCTACAGGTTATCATGAGTTTATGTGTTCAATGGTAAATAAAAATATTCATAGACAGAATGAGGACATCAAAAACTCAGTTGTAATTATAAATGTAGTAATATCGTATAAAAAAGAAGGAAAATGTAAACTCCTTAGAAGACATAGACCACAAAAGATCCTTCATATAGGTACAACAGCTAGTTACGGAGCAACTCACAAACACTTCTGAAATGGGAGGTAATGCACAATGCTACTTACCCTGAGTATTTAAAAGATATGGTGTTGCTAAAGGATTTAGTTAACTTAACTTCATACTGTTGAACAAATCCCCCGATTATAATGTCCCCATCCATGTAGTAGCCATCTTCTGAAAATTTCATATACAGCTTTGGACATCGGCTCTCAATTGACTTCCAGAGATCAGTGTAAAATATGAATAAAATCAAAAGGGGATGAGCTCCCATATTTCAAGGTGAGGAACAACTGCTCTTCCTGCTCTGTCACTTTGGGAAATGTCTAGTGGAAGATTCTGCACGTCATGGTGAACCCCACCTTTTTAAATCTATGTATTATGTATCACACAAGAAGTTTCAAACTGACACTGAGAAGACGCTTTGATGGACACAGATCACATTATGAATGGATCAGAGAACTTCATCCTGATGTTGATGTGAACGCTGATCCGAGCGAGTATCCTGCAGCTGTGTGGGCATCGGGTGATCTTTATAGGTCTCTGCTCCTGAAAGGTTTAGCCTCAGGGGATTTCATCCACTGACTTGTGCATTTGATATTAAATATAGATTGTTTTTATAAACTTGTTTTTCTGAACATGACCTTGCAAGATATATATTAATTTGAAAGGAGTGCTTTGTGAAGAGTATAATAATACCAGCAGGGGAATTGTGTACTTGATTTATAAAACACAGAAATTAAATAAATTAGAAAATGCATTTTGATGATTAGAATATAACAGATAGTCAACCCCCTGAAGACCATGACAGGACTCACTGTATATAGAATAATATTTTCTGTCTTATAGCTGAATTTATCAGTTGTTTCATTATGAAAATACTTAATTTTGAGGGCAATCTTGTGGATTTGTTCACAGGTGAATGGTTCTTTAGTCATATACAAATACGCATGGAAAAAAACCACTTTCCTATCTGTGTTATGGTCCTTGACACCAATAAAGCCTTTATGTTGAATGGACGTTATTTATTTGAGGCATTGCACTGGTATCATCTAGGCTCCAATTTTATTAATAAGGTCAATGTATTGCACTATTGCCCATTGGCCTGCATTTTTCTTGATGGTTCTTGATGGTTTTTCTTGATGGTTGTGCCTTTGAGTTATCCAGATGAACCAATCAAGGATGCCCCAATCAAGGATGCTCTTCAATTTAGATTTAGATCCATTATTGCACACAATTCAGTCACATCTCACAATCTTTGGAATTCCAATGAGTGATCAAGTTAAGGAAGAAGTCCAGCACATGGCCTTTATAGATGATGTTCTACTCTGATTAATGCATGCAGAAAAGCCTATCACAGCAGTATTAGCCCTGCTTAAGTGTTTTGGATCTTTATCTGGCTGTACTATAAACTTGGAGAAAACTGAAGTTATGCCACTTAATATACACTATACAAAAACTATGCTAGCTTCCTTTCCACTTCAATGTGCTCCTCTGGGCTTAAGTATCTTGGTATAAAATGTTCTCCCTCTTGGAAAGACACATTAAAAATTAATATACATATTATGTTGACCAAACTATGTGATTTATGCCAGTCTTGTTTCCCCTTATGGCTTACATGGTGGGGTTGGTTGGAGGCTATCCGAATGACCATGACTCCTCAAATTCTCTATGTTCTACAGATGTTACCCTTTTCTTTTCCAGCTTCGTTTTTTTAAACAAGTTTATTGTATCTTGCATAAATTTTTAATGGTGAGGTAAAGCGCTCAGGATATCTCTCAATACCCTGAAACTACCCAGAGCTAAAGGGGGAGCCAAGTTTTCTAATTTTTGTAGATACGTATACATTAGCTTTACCCTGTTCCAGTCTGGGTGTCGTTGAAGTCAAAAGAAGTTCAACCTTATCCACTGCAAGCTTTGCTTGGATCACCAAAGCTCCCATTCCTTTCTACCACTCCCATTGTAGCAGCAGCCTATGATTCTCAATTAGACTGTTCTATTAACACTATATTCCTTTATGAGGTAACCCTGTATTGACCATTGGTAATCATCCTTTTTATTGGAAACAGTGAATGGTTCGGGGCATTTTTTTCATTGAGAGATATCCTGGTTAATAACTGATTTCTATATTTCTTAGAGTTGCAACTAACGCATGGACTTTTAGATCATCATGCATATCAGTATTTTCAACTTGGACATTCTGTTCAGCATTATTTAACATTGCTATGAGCATTTAGATCGTGACTCAGATGTGTTACTACTTTTGAGAACTGGTATTTTCATTCCAAATATCACTTCTCGTTTGCACAAAAAACTGCTACTTTCATCTTGAAATGGCTTTTCTTTAGGAGGAGAAAAAACTTGAAATGAAGGTAATGGCAAGCACTGGTCCAAACCTTTAACCTTCAACATATTTTCTTACTTTTAACTTTTGATTACAGATGTGATTCCCTCCCTTTTGTACAACCCTTAAATGACTCACTTTCCTTTTTTACAAGTATTTCTTACCCCTTATCCCTCTCGTTAAAGTACGTGTGTTTATGTGTCTGTCACCCAAATTTATAGTTTTAAATATGTAGATGGCTTAGAAATCCGATAAGCGTTATATCAAATTTTTAATAAACTTTGATGGAAAGGAATTTCAGCTAACCACATCTACATATGCCATGGGTTGGCTCCAGGACCCTCTTCAACCCTTAGGCATTCTCTTGGTTGAATTATGATTCTGATGTATCTATTTATCTAAGTACGTGTTAGTTACATGCTGATTATTTTTTGTTTTTATGTAGATTGCTTAGGTTTAAGCAGGTTAGAAATGTTTTTTTTTAAATTCTTTATTAATTTTCAAATCAAATGCAAAGTGCAAACAAGATACAATCAAATACATTAAACAGCACTTATATCAAACAAATATTATTACAAAGTACATTCCCCTCCCCTCCCTCCCTAGATGTGTGCAAAAATCTATTAGGAATTAAAAACTTATTCAATTAATCAGTTTTAACAAATGCCGTTAATGGATCCCCCATGTATCTTTAAATTTCCTTTTATGTCCCAATTGTTTAGAATATATTCTTTCATATCTATAATATTGACAAAGAGTTTCCCACCAAAAGTTAAAGTTCAATCTGTCCCAGTTCTTCCAATTTCTAGTTATTAACTGCATAACTACCCCCATCATAATAAGAAGTCTGTTTATGTTTGCATCAATTGGACTCTTAGGTTGCAATAAAGTCCCAAATAAAACAGTATCATAAGACAGTGGAACAGAAGCCTCCAATATCCTGTTAATGTTACCCCATATTGATTTCCAGAAATTGAGTATCAAGGAACAATTAAACAACAAGTGATCCAGTGTCTCTACCTCAAGACGAGAGTGCCAGTATCTATTAGACTTTGAACTATCCAACTTTTGCAAATGAACTGGGGTCCAGAAAATTCTATGTAACAAAAAAAAACCAAGTTTGTCTCATAGATGCTGATGTGGTGGTATATCTCATCATCCAAGTCCAAATCCGTGGCCATTGTGTAGCAGAAATATGCTGCTTTGTTTCAGTGCTCCATGAGGGGCATAATCGAAAGTTTGTTTTCATCTAAGTCGCAAGTCATCCAAAGTAAAAAACAGCCTAGGACATGTTTTCAAAAAATAGGTCCAAATATGTCCAAATTTTTATTTGTTTTAAAAATCATCTAAGTATACGTCCTGCCGATTTGATCATCCAAGTCGCTAAATCGTCCACCTTTATACCACATTTTCATCCAACTTTTCGTCCAAGTCAAAAACACCTAGAACAAGCCCTGTTGGACGTGGGAGGAGTCTGCAAAATGATGGACTGAACACTCAGACATGGCACCTAAATAGTGGGGTATCTTACAGGGCACTGCTGTGAACTTCACATAAAGAGTGCCATGTATTCATCTCATTACAGCTCCCTTATAGGTCATGGTGAGCCCCCCAAACCACCTCCAGAATCCCTAGACCCACTTATCTACCACCCCAATAGCCCTTATTGCTGCAGGAGCCACTTATATGCCAGTAAAAAAGGGGAGTGCACATATTTCAATATCAATGCAGTGATTACAGTGGCTTATGGGCATGGGTCCTCCTCTCCATGGGTCTCTAACCCACCCCCAAGATGCTTTAAGATGCCTCTGTGCAGCATGACTAGGCTTTCCTATGCCAGGCTGCCAGGTAATGAAGTTCTGGAGGCACAATTTTCAAGTTGTCGGTGATTACTGAGGTAGTGTGTGTGGATCTGTATTATGTGTTTGCAGTGCTTATCTGGTCACTTTAGGTGGGTTTTTGTGACTTAGACCATGTTTTAAATGATCTAAGTCACAACATCCAAGTTCCATCGATCCTGTGTTGTATAACTTTCGCTTATACATGCAGTACGACTAAGTCTAAGCCTGTCCACATCCCACCCAAATCCCGCCCTTGACACTCCTCCTGACACGCCCCGTTTAGCTACGGTTGTTCAGCGGCACTATGAAGGCCTAGGTCGTTTGTAAATACATCCAAAACCCGGTTTTATTATTGGCATTTGGACGTTTTTTGACTGATGATCGTCTAAGTGCCGACTTAGGCCGGTTTTTGGATGTTTTTCTCTTTTGATTATGAGCCCCCAAATGTCTTTTAGGCTTGTTTTAGGTTTTTATTCAGATATTCATTTGTACCACTTGGCGGCCTGGTGCTCTTGCAAATCTGTCTGGTAACATAGGCCTGGCAAGCTATACTGTTTTTTTAAGTTGCAACAATCAGGGAACCCTTTCTGAATGGCCTTTTTCAACTGCAGCCATTTATAACTTTGAGATTTTGAAATGCCAAATGATTGTTGCAATTGTAATAAATTTACCATTTTCCCATTCTGAATTACATCATCTAAAGTCGTATGCCTGTTTGCAACCAATGTTTCCAGAGGATTTTAGACTCGCCAATTTGTATCTTGGAGTTTAACCATAGGGATTGACATGTGGATTGTTGTTTTGGAGTAGGAATTAAAGTATTAATAAATTTTAATGTATTCCAGGTGGAAAGAACAATACTATTATCCTTGTATATTCTAGGAAGCTTGATACTCAAAATATGGCTAAAATGTAATGGGTTTATCCAAACGGCACTCAATTTTTATATATAAATGTTCTTGTGAGGATCACCAATCAAACTCTCACCAAGATATATATCAAGCTCAATATATATCTCAAACTCCTCCTCACCTCTAATGTATAATCCCTAGCTCCTCAGAAGTACCACCTGGGCTCAAAAGCTTTCACAGCCCTAGGCTTTATGTACTACCTCCTCACTGGAGCCATTATCAATTTTTACTCACAAACTTTATTTTTAAATTTTTATTTAACAACCCTTCTAGCATATTTCAAGGATACTTAGCTTTTAATTGTGGTCTTCTTTTGAGGGAAATAGGAGCCAACATGTTTCACCCACAGAAGATTTTTTTCAAGGCTTATCATCCCTATTTAAACAACAAAACTGTTTAGTTTATTTCTAAAACGTTTAATATACTATCTATCCAATAACTCACTCCTCATGCTAGCAGTGTTAGAAAATATATAAGTTTTACTAAAAACATCTCTCTTACCTTAGCAAGCTTTACACCGACATATATGACCACTGAATGTTGATTCAAAATGGCCGCGGCTTCTTCTTCTCCCTTGTATATACCCACCAGGACCGGTCAGCTGACAGTTGCATCAGCATTATCTACTACAGCATTATGGGCCTGGGAGGCTGTAAAGGAACTAAGTCAGTGTTTCCCAATGTGGGGCCCACGCTCCACAGGTGGGGCAATTTGATTGTTTATGGTGGGCAATTTGAAATTAGAATTTTACGGAAATTGATCTTCTTTATTAAAAGACTCGTATGTGTTTCGGCCGTAAGGCCTGCCTCAGGAGTCTGGCCTCAATGCAGAATAATATGTTGCTACTTTTCTCTCTGTACATAAATTTTGTACTTGAAACAAAAAGTCAATTGGACAAAAGAAACTAGACAGCAAGTTATCTGAAGCGATAATTGGAGAAGCTGTTTCACTGCTCAAGACAGCGGGCATATCTTTTCACTTGCTGTCTAGTTTTGTTTGTCCAGTTGACTTTTAGTTTCAGTTACAAGATTTATTCTGCATTGAGGCTCAGACTCCTGAGGCAGGCCTTACGGCCGAAACACGAACATGTCGAGTCTTGACTGCAATAAAGATATTAAGCACCACAGGTTGCCTTTTCTGTTTTCTTTGTGTTTCTACCTAGAAAAGGTTGGATTTCCTGCTTGGGTGCTTTGCCAATTTTGGAACCGAATTCAGAAGGCTGCCTGGCACTGGCCTTACATTACAACCACAGAAATTGTCATCAAAGCCCACTCCAGTCCATCCTGACTTGACATGCCCTTTTTGGAACACAGATTATTATTATTATTTTTTTTAATGTATATATTGCCTACATTGACCTTACATTTAGGGATCCTTTTACTAAGGTGCCGCTAGCGGTTTTAGCGTGCACTGAATATTAGCACGCACTAACCCCGCGCTATATGAAAAATACTAAGGCAAGCTCTATGGAAACCTTAGCGTGTAGCGGGCATGGCAATGTAGTGTGCGCTACGCACGCGCTAAAACCGCTAGCGCACCATCATAAAATGAACCCTCAGAGTAGCTATCTAAGCACCATTCCTGCCAGTGATAACACATCAGCATTCCTGACTATCAAAATTGGCACTCGGCACTTGTTGCCTCCCACCCACTCTCAATACCTTGCAAGTATTACACAGACGCGCTGTTCTTCGACAACATGTGGATTTATTAATGGCACAAAACCAGAGTGGAATTGTCCCAATCAGAATGGTGCGCACCAAAGAAAGTGTCCTTCAACTCGTCTGATAAATTCAAATGCTTTTATTCATCCAAAGTCTCATTAATTCATCCAATGACTCAATGACCCGACATGCACATGTTTTGGCCTAACCGGCCTGCCTCAGGAGTCTTGTGAGTCTTCGACGGGTGTATTAGAAAAACCGTACAATATATAAAGATACGCGCACCCTCTAAACGCGGCTGCTAAATTTGAAGTCGTAAAGCAGCGAATGTCACTACGACCGCGCTGCAACTTCAAATTTAGCAGCCGCGTTTAGAGGGTGCGCGTATCTTTATATATTGTACGGTTTTTCTAATACACCCGTCGAAGACTCACAAGACTCCTGAGGCAGGCTGGTTAGGCCAAAACATGTGCATGTCGGGTCATTGAGTCATTGGATGAATTAATGAGACTTTGGATGAATAAAGGCATTTGAATTTATCAGACGAGTTGAAGGACACTTTCTTTGGTGCGCACCATTCTGACTGGGACGATTCCGCTCTGGTTTTGTGCTTTTGAGTTTGTGGTTTTGTTTCCCCTGTTTCATTTTGTGATTTATTAATGGCCGCAGCCGTAAATGCCCTACTACATCATCTACAAACAGCAAATACCAACATACCAAAACTTTCACCATGCACGATTTAGATGCCAATGTATATCATCATATTCATTCACCTTAACATTTTATATATATACCATAGGCACATCATATTGCTGCATTTCAGTCCTTACACCCATCAACTGATCTGTGTCCTGCCCAGCGTCTCTGGCTGGGCCACCGTTGTTCTCGTGGGAGAGCCATTCAAGCTGCCCCTCTGTCTCCCCATCCCGTTCAAGGAGGGGCCCTCCACCTGTCGGTTGTTGAAATCATGTCACATGGCCTCCCCGCCGTCCAAGCCGGGAGACAAGCAAGCCTCTGAGTATTTACCTCACTTGCTTCTGCAAGGCTATATGTCGCCACATCTCTTGCTATCTGCAGCTGTAATGCAGTGTTTTTTCTTATCTGTATGCTGTGCCTATGACCCCACTAGGATTCTTTCCGCCACAACCCAAGATAGCGAAACCTCGCTTATCTCGGGTCCTCACCAGGCATACGGCTGTGGTCCCCCACCACACCATTTGGCCTTGAAGACAAGTTAATACATGACGTATGTTGCAAGTGATGTCTGTTAGTGGTCCATTGAGCTAGTCAGATCAAACTCTGTATATGGTAAGAATGAGTGCCTCCTTAACCCCTTACCAGAAACATGATCAAGGAAGCTAATTAATGAGCGCCCATGGCAGCTGGCGGAGTTGGTCTCCCCCCTCCTGCCTCACATCCCGCACTATTCCAGAGTGACACTGACTGCGGACAGACAGGAGAAAGTTGACATTCATTCATTCCAGCTTGTGAGGCCTAACATACAGCTGTTATCTGTCAGAGAAGTGAGGGTACAACTTTTTACATAAGAAATAGATAAAAGGAAAACATGAATCTTAAGTATGTAGTATAGATCTCATGGATGCAACCCGGGTGGACCACAAACATGCTCAAGGAAGCTAATTAATGAGCGCCCATGGTGCTCTATTAGCGCTTTCACAGGGCACATGCTGTTACCTGAAATCGCTACCAATGTAACTCCATGACCACACAAATATGTCCACCTTTCAGTCTATGTCACCCAGTATCTGTATCTGACCTTGTGTTAGGCGGGTCTAGCTCCCCAGCCTGAAAGCTGTGCCTTGAATTGGGAATGGCGTACTGGCTCATAGGGGGCAAATGTGATGGGCCTAAGATCTGGTGATCTGGGGCGTTCCCAAGCCCCAACCTTTACAATGTGGCAATGGCAAAGTGACTGGACAAATGCTCTCCATCTGATGGCTAACTTTTAGATCCTATAGAACCCATACACCCTGCCTGAATAAATTATAAAAAGTACAATCTTGCCCCCCCCCCCCCCACTTTGATGCCCTATTCATTTTTAAGACTGAAAAGGAGTTCAACTCTAAACTCTAATTAGCAACCAATCTCAGACAAAATTGCTCCCCTAAAGAAAGGAAAAGAGACGCTACATAATGCTGGTACGACATGGAATTAGCAACCCTAAAACAAAAGGAATGAAGCACGACCACTAGAAAGAATATGGAAAGAAATAACGAACGAAAAGGATACCGCCATATGGAGATTTAGGATAAATGAGTACAAGAGAACCATCAAAGAACTGCGTACCTACTACTCTAACAAAATAGGATCTTCAACAACTAATAGCAAAGAACTCTTCAGATTAATTAACGCCCTATTTGAGACAGACCACCTGACATGATCTTCCAAAACAGAAGTTCTCCAACTAGGAGCCTCCTTCTAAAACTGCCTTCTCAACTATCCCCCCACTGACCATACCCCCACACACAGAAACAAACCTAGCAGACAGGTGCTGGAATCACTTAATTTCTCAAGCTTTATCAATATATGCTACTTTCTACTGCTCAGAAAGCCAAAGCCAAGTGGCATAGCCGGGAATTTGGCCCTGATCCTGCATGTAACAAGGAGTCACAAGCCTAGGAAGCCACTTGCCATGGAGAAATCCAAGGATTCTCAGGCAAGGAAACCGTGCCAAAAAAGTATAGTCATTCACTTGACCACTTGCTGAAGTGACAGCCATACACCATTGAAATAAGTTGAAGATAATCGACTCACTTGAGCTGTAGTGCTGAGTATGGTCCTTGTACCGCCTGCAAAAACAAGCACTCAATAAGCGGACTTTTCCTCCAGGAACCTGTCCAAACCTTCCTCTGGCAAGGCAGATAAAGGCCAGATGGCCCATCCCATCTGCCCATCCCCTTAAACCCCTATCCCCTCTTTCTAAAAGATCCCCACATTGCTCGTGGTAAGACTTCCACTCTCACTCTGCTGCAAGTGCCTGTCATTACTCCAGCGAGTGACCCTGAATCCTTCTTACATGGAGTTGATTAAATAACTACTCTACCTCTGGAATAGTACTAACTAAGGTGGCATTGTTGCTTCTATTATGAAGTTGATATCTAGCTCCAGATGGCTACTTCAAAATGCTAGAGCACCCCACCGACTTTTGCTCGATAAGAACAGCGTGATCTAAGATCAGAAAGGTTCTACTGTGCCAGACAAATAGCCTATCATGTCCAGCAGAACGCTCCCGTGGTAGCATCTGGCCACCACCCAAAGAGTAGCAACATTCCATGGTACTGATCCAGGGGCCCGCCATCCCATATCCTTCCAAGTAACACACTGGACATACACCCAATTACCATGCCTACAGATCTAGATAGATATGCAAATAATCTACAGTAATACATAGTAACATAGTGAATGATGGCAGATAAAGACCTGAGTGCTCCGTAAATAATTATTTACGTTAAATGGTCCTTTTCTTAGATATTCCTTAACACAAAATAAACATTTTTTTCTTTTTAATACTCGCGCCCTGCCCGATTAGTACCGGGGGATGCCTATGGATAACAGTCCTAACCTTCCTGATTCCATGAGTCACCCGTTATTGCTCTTAGGTGCACTGTAGTTAAATACAGGCCTTAACCCTGTCCGGAGTGCATACTGGACCACGTGGAGGCGAGGATGTAAAAGTACCGACCTAGTGAAAGCTTTGGCCTACTCCACACCTCGCCGCAACCAACCATGCAGTAATCAGCCCACGTGCGTCCCCATTCCCTGTTCTGCCCTTTTCTTCTCCTGAAACCACCCAATGGTGCAAAAGTGCAGGAGAAGTAATTCCCGGGATTCCACCGTGCACCGAGCACTCCTTGCCCCCGATGCGGCAGAAAAAGCTGCGTCACACAATGAAAAGTATACTTTTCTCTCTCCAGAATACCGTGCCTCCCAACGAAACTGTCCTCTTCTTCTTGGAGGGAGCTGGTGACCAGGCCACAAGTGAGAAAACACAGCCATGCCGACTCCGGACCCGGACCACAGACCCACCTCTGAAACGCGCCCAACGCAGGATGGCAGGGAAGTGCCGCCATACTCCTACTCAGCCGCACCACCCCTTGCTCCTCTGGCACATGTCTTGCCGGCCTCTCCCCCTGCTCACCTCTCCAGCGGTGCCCGATCGGGCGAGCACTGACGCACCTCCTCTGTCGGCTGCATCCGCCAGGTGCAGGCTTGCAGCGGTCCTGGGAGATGGCGCGCTCACTTCCAAACTGGGTCAGAGTGCTGCACAACCCCCCCCCCCCCCCCGGAGCACTTACTTCCCAACTTGGCCCGTATCCTGCACAATTTCCCCCTCCCCCCGCAGACAGCGTGACACAAACTTCTCCCACTTCTTCTATATGTGCCTTCATTCCATCCTGTGGTGTGCCGAGCCCCAAACTGCTGTTCACTGCTATGGGTCACTGCGGCTGCAACTAAAGTCGCTGCTGCTGAGAGCGCGCACGTCAGTCGGGTGAGTGCCGGGGGATCACTGCTGCTGCCAAATTCACCGCTGCCGCCTGTGTGTGTCAACCAGCGGGGAAGTGCTGGATGCTCCTATTCCCCTACAGAGCATCAAGGCCTATCTCGGCAGAATAACCCACCGAATTCTGCGGCGCACACCCCATCGGCCTCCCTCTTCTTCCCCGCTGCCTAACAGGAACTTCCCCATGCTCACCTCACCAGCAGTGACAGAACCTCCCCACCGAACAGGCAGGAACAGCCACATCAGGCCGAATACTACCCAAACATCAGGTGAGCACATGAGAAACAAGTTCAACATACTTCATTATAATTTGCAGAATCATAACAAATGCATTGACATAGTTTCAGATCATTGCTTGAACCTTGTCAGTGAAAAGTGGAAGTTTCAAGTGGGCTGAGAACTTTTGAACACCAACTCATAGTTGTTTCTTGCAGTTTTAGTCCAACAGAATGTAATTTTCTAAACAGAAAATCCATGTTACAAGTCTGTACCATCGTACCCACTATCCACCACCCACCTGCCATAATTTTATGACTCTCTCACCTAGCAGCCGTTTGCTGGGCTGGCTATTGAAAAGCAACCAACTGAATGGATGTGTTTGTACTGTATGTGAATACCTTCCAAGTATTTCAGTGTCTGTTTTATATCTCCCTACCCCTCCTTTCTTCTATGGTATGCGTGTTCAGGAGAAAGTCCCATACCCTTTGTGTTGCCTTTCTCTGAACTGCCTCCAAAACTGAGCACAGGACTCCAAGTGGAGCCTCATCGGCAAGTTGTACAGTAGTGTTACTGTTAACACTTCTTTTCTTCATCTGGTTATTCCTCTCTCTATGCAACCTAGCATCTTCTAGTCACAGTGGCTCATCATCTTGATATCAACAGACCCTATCAACTGAAGGTTCCTCTCCCGGTCAGTGGATATCAACCTCTTGCTCCCTGGCACATACAAGTCCTTTGGAACATTCTGGAAGATTTATGGGTCCAATGTGTGCTCCAATTTAGTCACTTAGATTTGCAGGCATGGCCCTGAATATGATTCATAACAGTTTAACTAATCCCTACTCATTGGCAGCCCTGGCTTGAACAAGGCAATGCTGAATATTGACAGCTAAGTGTCTCTGTTTATGTTTCAAACTTGATAGGTCTAATAAAAAGAAAGCTAAGTTGATTTTATGTTCCAACCATTCTTCCGATTAAGGAGAAATAATTGTTTAATCATTTCTACTTGTATATATTCTAACTTTATTTCTATTTTGTATGAAATCAAAAGTAAGATCAGTTCAATGTTGGTTTTCCTTTACAAGAAAATGTTACTTCTATTATTTCTAAGCCTTTAAGAAATTAGTGCACAGGTCAGCATTTAGTTCACCCTGGTAAGAGGACCCCTGAGTTATTACAGGACCCTTTTGCTACTATGTGCTAAAATAAAGTCTTAATTATGTTTTCAAATGTCATATTTAAGGGCCAATATTTTCTTTTGTTGTTGTTTCAAGACATTTGCTAATTTCATATTTACTAAACTAAACTAAACCTTAAGTTTATATACCGCATCATTTCCACGGATGTGGAGCTCGACACGGTTTACAAAAACTTAAAATATAGGAAGAGAAGGAAAAAAAAAGGTTTACATGAACTTATATATAGAAGAGAAGAGTAAGGGGGGATAGAATTACATTTACTGCTTGGGATTTGCAAAAATTAAGGTAGGAACACTTAACACCTCCTGTTTAGGAAGTCCTAAGTTCTTTCTTAAGTCCACATTATCCAGTTTTCATTTGATCATCTTAATGTGCTAGAGGGAGAATACTGGAATGCCCATGTCCTTTCTATGACCCACCACCTTCGATTAGGATATGCTGACTGGCAAATTACTACAAAAAGCTTTAATGCACTTTCTGATTAATCATTTTCCGTAAGTGTGTGATAGCATTTAATGCAGTTTAGTAAAAGAGCGCCTATATTTTTCTTAGGTCCTTCTTGTTGT
>NW_022985918.1:0-26067 GCF_902459505.1 Geotrypetes seraphini
TGCATCTGGTTTCTTAGAGCAGAAACACAGTCTGTAAAAGTTTGAGGTCTATCTTGTTTCTTATAGCAGAAACACAGTCTGTAAAAGTTTGAGGTCTATCAGAAGAGATTTTTGGTTTGAAAGTGAAATGTTCTCAGAACCACTTTCTATGTAATGCAATATTGTTTCTTAGAGAAGAAACACAGTCTGTAACAGTTTGAAGTCTATCAGAAGAGATTTTAGGTTTGAAAGTGAAATGTTCTCAGAACCACTTTCTATGTAATGCAATATTGTTTCTTAGAGAAGAAACACAGTCTGTAACAGTTTGAAGTCTTTCAGAAGAGATTTTAGGTTTGAAAGTGAAATGTTCTCAGAACCACTTTCTATGTAATGCAATCTGGTTTCTTAGAGCAGAAACACAGTCTGTAAAAGTTTGAGGTCTATCAGAAGAGATTTTAGGTTTGAAAGTGAAATGTTCTCAGAACCACTTTCTATGTAATGCAATATTGTTTCTTAGAGCAGAAACACAGTTTGTAAAAGTTTGAGGTCTATCTTGTTTCTTATAGCAGAAACACAGTCTGTAAAAGTTTGAGGTCTATCAGAAGAGATTTTAGGTTTGAAAGTGAAATGTTCTCAGAACCACTTTCTATGTAATGCAATCTGGTTTCTTAGAGCAGAAACACAGTCTGTAAAAGTTTGAGGTCTATCAGAAGAGATTTAGGTTTGAAAGTGAAATGTTCTCAGAACCACTTTCTATGTAATGCAATATTGTTTCTTAGAGAAGAAACACAGTCTGTAACAGTTTGAAGTCTATCAGAAGAGATTTTAGGTTTGAAAGTGAAATGTTCTCAGAACCACTTTCTATATAATGCAATCTGGTTTCTTAGAGCAGAAACACAGTCTGTAAAAGTTTGGAGGTCTATCTGAAGAGATTTTAGGTTTGAAAGTGAAATGTTCTCAGAACCACTTTCTATGTAATGCAATATGGTTTCTTAGAGAAGAAACACAGTCTGTAACAGTTTGAAGTCTATCAGAAGAGATTTTAGGTTTGAAAGTGAAATGTTCTCAGAACCACTTTCTATGTAATGCAATCTGGTTTCTTAGAGCAGAAACACAGTCTGTAAAAGTTTGGAGGCAATCTGAAGAGATTTTAGGTTTGAAAGTGAAATGTTCTCAGAACCACTTTCTATGTAATGCAATCTGGTTTCTTAGAGCAGAAACACAGTCTGTAAAAGTTTGAGGTCTATCAGAAGAGATTTTAGGTTTGAAAGTGAAATGTTCTCAGAACCACTTTCTATGTAATGCAATATTTTTTCTTAGAGAAGAAACACAGTCTGTAACAGTTTGAAGTCTATCAGAAGAGATTTTAGGTTTGAAAGTGAAATGTTCTCAGAACCACTTTCTATGTAATGCAATATTGTTTCTTAGAGAAGAAACACAGTCTGTAACAGTTTGAAGTCTTTCAGAAGAGATTTTAGGTTTGAAAGTGAAATGTTCTCAGAACCACTTTCTATGTAATGCAATCTGGTTTCTTAGAGCAGAAACACAGTCTGTAAAAGTTTGAGGTCTATCAGAAGAGATTTTAGGTTTGAAAGTGAAATGTTCTCAGAACCACTTTCTATGTAATGCAATATTGTTTCTTAGAGAAGAAACACAGTCTGTAACAGTTTGAAGTCTATCAGAAGAGATTTTAGGTTTGAAAGTGAAATGTTCTCAGAACCACTTTCTATATAATGCAATATTGTTTCTTAGAGAAGAAACACAGTCTGTAAAAGTTTGAGGTCTATCATGAAGAGATTTTAGGTTTGAAAGTGAAATGTTCTCAGAACCACTTTCTATGTAATGCAATCTGGTTTCTTAGAGCAGAAACACAGTCTGTAAAAGTTTGAGGTCTATCAGAAGAGATTTTAGGTTTGAAAGTGAAATGTTCTCAGAACCACTTTCTATGTAATGCAATCTGGTTTCTTATAGCAGAAACACAGTCTGTAAAAGTTTGAGGTCTATCAGAAGAGATTTTAGGTTTGAAAGTGAAATGTTCTCAGAACCACTTTCTATGTAATGCAATATTGTTTCTTAGAGAAGAAACACAGTCTGTAACAGTTTGAAGTCTATCAGAAGAGATTTTAGGTTTGAAAGTGAAATGTTCTCAGAACCACTTTCTATGTAATGCAATCTGGTTTCTTAGAGCAGAAACACAGTCTGTAAAAGTTTGAGGTCTATCAGAAGAGATTTTAGGTTTGAAAGTGAAATGTTCTCAGAACCACTTTCTATGTAATGCAATCTGGTTTCTTAGAGCAGAAACACAGTCTGTAAAAGTTTGAGGTCTATCAGAAGAGATTTTAGGTTTGAAAGTGAAATGTTCTCAGAACCACTTTCTATGTAATGCAATATTGTTTCTTAGAGAAGAAACACAGTCTGTAACAGTTTGAAGTCTATCAGAAGAGATTTTAGGTTTGAAAGTGAAATGTTCTCAGAACCACTTTCTATGTAATGCAATCTGGTTTCTTAGAGCAGAAACACAGTCTGTAAAAGTTTGAGGTCTATCAGAAGAGATTTTAGGTTTGAAAGTGAAATGTTCTCAGAACCACTTTCTATGTAATGCAATATTGTTTCTTAGAGAAGAAACACAGTCTGTAACAGTTTGAAGTCTATCAGAAGAGATTTTAGGTTTGAAAGTGAAATGTTCTCAGAACCACTTTCTATGTAATGCAATATTGTTTCTTAGAGAAGAAACACAGTCTGTAACAGTTTGAAGTCTATCAGAAGAGATTTTAGGTTTGAAAGTGAAATGTTCTCAGAACCACTTTCTATGTAATGCAATCTGGTTTCTTAGAGCAGAAACACAGTCTGTAAAAGTTTGAGGTCTATCAGAAGAGATTTTAGGTTTGAAAGTGAAATGTTCTCAGAACCACTTTCTATGTAATGCAATATTGTTTCTTAGAGAAGAAACACAGTCTGTAACAGTTTGAAGTCTATCAGAAGAGATTTTAGGTTTGAAAGTGAAATGTTCTCAGAACCACTTTCTATGTAATGCAATATTGTTTCTTAGAGAAGAAACACAGTCTGTAAAAGTTTGGAGGCAATCTGAAGAGATTTTAGGTTTGAAAGTGAAATGTTCTCAGAACCACTTTCTATGTAATGCAATCTGGTTTCTTAGAGCAGAAACACAGTCTGTAAAAGTTTGAGGTCTATCAGAAGAGATTTTAGGTTTGAAAGTGAAATGTTCTCAGAACCACTTTCTATGTAATGCAATCTGGTTTCTTATAGCAGAAACACAGTCTGTAAAAGTTTGAGGTCTATCAGAAGAGATTTTTTGGTTTGAAAGTGAAATGTTCTCAGAACCACTTTCTATGTAATGCAATATTGTTTCTTAGAGAAGAAACACTAGTCTGTAACAGTTTGAAGTCTATCAGAAGAGATTTTAGGTTTGAAAGTGAAATGTTCTCAGAACCACTTTCTATGTAATGCAATCTTGTTTCTTAGAGCAGAAACACAGTCTGTAAAAGTTTGGAGGCTATCTGAAGAGATTTTAGGTTTGAAAGTGAAATGTTCTCAGAACCACTTTCTATGTAATGCAATCTGGTTTCTTAGAGCAGAAACACAGTCTGTAAAAGTTTGAGGTCTATCAGAAGAGATTTTAGGTTTGAAAGTGAAATGTTCTCAGAACCACTTTCTATGTAATGCAATATTGTTTCTTAGAGAAGAAACACAGTCTGTAAAAGTTTGAGGTCTATCAGAAGAGATTTTAGGTTTGAAAGTGAAATGTTCTCAGAACCACTTTCTATGTAATGCAATATTGTTTCTTAGAGCAGAAACACAGTCTGTAAAAGTTTGAAGTCTATCAGAAGAGATTTTAGGTTTGAAAGTGAAATGTTCTCAGAACCACTTTCTATGTAATGCAATCTGGTTTCTTAGAGCAGAAACACAGTCTGTAAAAGTTTGAGGTCTATCAGAAGAGATTTTAGGTTTGAAAGTGAAATGTTCTCAGAACCACTTTCTATGTAATGCAATCTGGTTTCTTAGAGCAGAAACACAGTCTGTAAAAGTTTGAGGTCTATCAGAAGAGATTTTAGGTTTGAAAGTGAAATGTTCTCAGAACCACTTTCTATGTAATGCAATATTGTTTCTTAGAGAAGAAACACAGTCTGTAACAGTTTGAAGTCTATCAGAAGAGATTTTAGGTTTGAAAGTGAAATGTTCTCAGAACCACTTTCTATGTAATGCAATCTGGTTTCTTAGAGCAGAAACACAGTCTGTAAAAGTTTGAGGTCTATCAGAAGAGATTTTAGGTTTGAAAGTGAAATGTTCTCAGAACCACTTTCTATGTAATGCAATATTGTTTCTTAGAGAAGAAACACAGTCTGTAACAGTTTGAAGTCTATCAGAAGAGATTTTAGGTTTGAAAGTGAAATGTTCTCAGAACCACTTTCTATGTAATGCAATCTGGTTTCTTAGAGCAGAAACACAGTCTGTAAAAGTTTGAGGTCTATCAGAAGAGATTTTAGGTTTGAAAGTGAAATGTTCTCAGAACCACTTTCTATGTAATGCAATCTGGTTTCTTAGAGCAGAAACACAGTCTGTAAAAGTTTGAGGTCTATCAGAAGAGATTTTAGGTTTGAAAGTGAAATGTTCTCAGAACCACTTTCTATGTAATGCAATATTGTTTCTTAGAGAAGAAACACAGTCTGTAACAGTTTGAAGTCTATCAGAAGAGATTTTAGGTTTGAAAGTGAAATGTTCTCAGAACCACTTTCTATGTAATGCAATCTGGTTTCTTAGAGCAGAAACACAGTCTGTAAAAGTTTGAGGTCTATCAGAAGAGATTTTAGGTTTGAAAGTGAAATGTTCTCAGAACCACTTTCTATGTAATGCAATCTGGTTTCTTAGAGCAGAAACACAGTCTGTAAAAGTTTGAGGTCTATCAGAAGAGATTTTAGGTTTGAAAGTGAAATGTTCTCAGAACCACTTTCTATGTAATGCAATATTGTTTCTTAGAGAAGAAACACAGTCTGTAACAGTTTGAAGTCTATCAGAAGAGATTTTAGGTTTGAAAGTGAAATGTTCTCAGAACCACTTTCTATGTAATGCAATCTGGTTTCTTAGAGCAGAAACACAGTCTGTAAAAGTTTGAGGTCTATCAGAAGAGATTTTAGGTTTGAAAGTGAAATGTTCTCAGAACCACTTTCTATGTAATGCAATATTGTTTCTTAGAGAAGAAACACAGTCTGTAACAGTTTGAAGTCTATCAGAAGAGATTTTAGGTTTGAAAGTGAAATGTTCTCAGAACCACTTTCTATGTAATGCAATATTGTTTCTTAGAGAAGAAACACAGTCTGTAAAAGTTTGAGGTCTATCATGAAGAGATTTTAGGTTTGAAAGTGAAATGTTCTCAGAACCACTTTCTATGTAATGCAATCTGGTTTCTTAGAGCAGAAACACAGTCTGTAAAAGTTTGAGGTCTATCAGAAGAGATTTTAGGTTTGAAAGTGAAATGTTCTCAGAACCACTTTCTATGTAATGCAATCTGGTTTCTTATAGCAGAAACACAGTCTGTAAAAGTTTGAGGTCTATCAGAAGAGATTTTTGGTTTGAAAGTGAAATGTTCTCAGAACCACTTTCTATGTAATGCAATATTGTTTCTTAGAGAAGAAACATAGTCTGTAACAGTTTGAAGTCTATCAGAAGAGATTTTAGGTTTGAAAGTGAAATGTTCTCAGAACCACTTTCTATATAATGCAATCTTGTTTCTTAGAGCAGAAACACAGTCTGTAAAAGTTTGGAGGCGATCTGAAGAGATTTTAGGTTTGAAAGTGAAATGTTCTCAGAACCACTTTCTATGTAATGCAATCTGGTTTCTTAGAGCAGAAACACAGTCTGTAAAAGTTTGAGGTCTATCTTGTTTCTTATAGCAGAAACACAGTCTGTAAAAGTTTGAGGTCTATCAGAAGAGATTTTAGGTTTGAAAGTGAAATGTTCTCAGAACCACTTTCTATGTAATGCAATCTGGTTTCTTAGAGCAGAAACACAGTCTGTAAAAGTTTGAGGTCTATCTTGTTTCTTATAGCAGAAACACAGTCTGTAAAAGTTTGAGGTCTATCAGAAGAGATTTTAGGTTTGAAAGTGAAATGTTCTCAGAACCACTTTCTATGTAATGCAATATTGTTTCTTAGAGAAGAAACACAGTCTGTAACAGTTTGAAGTCTATCAGAAGAGATTTTAGGTTTGAAAGTGAAATGTTCTCAGAACCACTTTCTATGTAATGCAATATTGTTTCTTAGAGAAGAAACACAGTCTGTAACAGTTTGAAGTCTTTCAGAAGAGATTTTAGGTTTGAAAGTGAAATGTTCTCAGAACCACTTTCTATGTAATGCAATCTGGTTTCTTAGAGCAGAAACACAGTCTGTAAAAGTTTGAGGTCTATCAGAAGAGATTTTAGGTTTGAAAGTGAAATGTTCTCAGAACCACTTTCTATGTAATGCAATATTGTTTCTTAGAGCAGAAACACAGTCTGTAAAAGTTTGAGGTCTATCTTGTTTCTTATAGCAGAAACACAGTCTGTAAAAGTTTGAGGTCTATCAGAAGAGATTTTAGGTTTGAAAGTGAAATGTTCTCAGAACCACTTTCTATGTAATGCAATCTGGTTTCTTAGAGCAGAAACACAGTCTGTAAAAGTTTGAGGTCTATCAGAAGAGATTTTAGGTTTGAAAGTGAAATGTTCTCAGAACCACTTTCTATGTAATGCAATATTGTTTCTTAGAGAAGAAACACAGTCTGTAACAGTTTGAAGTCTATCAGAAGAGATTTTAGGTTTGAAAGTGAAATGTTCTCAGAACCACTTTCTATGTAATGCAATCTGGTTTCTTAGAGCAGAAACACAGTCTGTAAAAGTTTGGAGGCCATCTGAAGAGATTTTAGGTTTGAAAGTGAAATGTTCTCAGAACCACTTTCTATGTAATGCAATCTGGTTTCTTAGAGCAGAAACACAGTCTGTAAAAGTTTGAGGTCTATCAGAAGAGATTTTAGGTTTGAAAGTGAAATGTTCTCAGAACCACTTTCTATGTAATGCAATATTGTTTCTTAGAGAAGAAACACAGTCTGTAACAGTTTGAAGTCTATCAGAAGAGATTTTAGGTTTGAAAGTGAAATGTTCTCAGAACCACTTTCTATGTAATGCAATCTGGTTTCTTAGAGCAGAAACACAGTCTGTAAAAGTTTGGAGGTCTATCACTAGAGATTTTAGGTTTGAAAGTGAAATGTTCTCAGAACCACTTTCTATGTAATGCAATCTGGTTTCTTAGAGCAGAAACACAGTCTGTAAAAGTTTGAGGTCTATCAGAAGAGATTTTAGGTTTGAAAGTGAAATGTTCTCAGAACCACTTTCTATGTAATGCAATCTGGTTTCTTAGAGCAGAAACACAGTCTGTAAAAGTTTGAGGTCTATCTTGTTTCTTATAGCAGAAACACAGTCTGTAAAAGTTTGAGGTCTATCAGAAGAGATTTTAGGTTTGAAAGTGAAATGTTCTCAGAACCACTTTCTATGTAATGCAATCTGGTTTCTTAGAGCAGAAACACAGTCTGTAAAAGTTTGAGGTCTATCAGAAGAGATTTTAGGTTTGAAAGTGAAATGTTCTCAGAACCACTTTCTATGTAATGCAATATTGTTTCTTAGAGAAGAAACACAGTCTGTAACAGTTTGAAGTCTATCAGAAGAGATTTTAGGTTTGAAAGTGAAATGTTCTCAGAACCACTTTCTATGTAATGCAATATTGTTTCTTAGAGCAGAAACACAGTCTGTAAAAGTTTGGAGGCGATATGAAGAGATTTTAGGTTTGAAAGTGAAATGTTCTCAGAACCACTTTCTATGTAATGCAATCTGGTTTCTTAGAGCAGAAACACAGTCTGTAAAAGTTTGAGGTCTATCAGAAGAGATTTTAGGTTTGAAAGTGAAATGTTCTCAGAACCACTTTCTATGTAATGCAATATTGTTTCTTAGAGAAGAAACACAGTCTGTAACAGTTTGAAGTCTATCAGAAGAGATTTTAGGTTTGAAAGTGAAATGTTCTCAGAACCACTTTCTATGTAATGCAATATTGTTTCTTAGAGGAAGGGGACAGTTCAACCATCAATACAGGGACCAATAGAAGAGATACCTGTACTTAATCTATCCACTTATCCTCTATCAGCTACACAAATTAATGTTCTACGCAAAGGCCTGTCCTTTGTCCCTACCACCCGTTATGATGCTTTCCAGACACGTATTGATTTATATAAGTTTAGGAGGAAGTTACAAATCCATCATTTTTTCAACAAGGATCAATTAATCAATACATACACAGATAATTCCATTCTCAGAAAGAAATCCAAATGGATCCCTCAGGGTACGTGTGATCCAGTAATCACCACTTTTTACGAGTGTGTCCTTAGAGACATAACCAAGTTAGAAGAAGATCACAAATTTACAAAATATAAACCAAATATGGATCCTTTGGAACTCAGAGCTATTAATGAACTTAGAAAAAATATAGACATAGTCATCAAACCAGCAGATAAGGGTGGCGGAATAGTTATTATGGATAGGGATAAATATGTGAATGAAATTCAAAAACAAATTACTGATATCACTTATTACACACCCCTGGACCAAGATCCTACGCCTCAACTTATGGAAGAGATTAAAGAATTGGTAGAAACAGCTTATAGTGTAGGTTATATTACCTCTAAAGAGAAGCATTTTTTAATCAATGAACATCCTGTTATACCCACCATATATATATTGCCAAAAATTCACAAAACCCTTGTAGATCCCCCTGGTAGGCCAATAATCTCAGCTATTGGATCGGTTTTGGAACCTCTGTCAGACTTCACAGATTTTTTCCTTCGACCACATGTACCAAAAATACCTTCATATATCCGAGATTCAGCACACATGATCAATATTTTAGACAATTTCGATGGAGATCTTGAAGGTATTATCCTTGTCACACTGGACATTGAATCCCTCTACACAAATATTCCTCAATTAGAGGCAATAAGTATCATTAATAAAACATTAAGCAATAGGAATACCCTGGAACGCATACCCAACAGATTCATTATAACTGTAGCCACAATAGCACTCACACAAAACTATTTCTGCTTTTTAGACAAATTTTATTGTCAAACCAAAGGAACAGCCATGGGTGCCTCGATGGCCCCTGATATTGCCAATCTGTATGTGGCTGACTTTGAAGACAAATTTCTTACAGAACATGAATACCATAACGAGGTTAGACTTTATAAAAGATACATAGACGATATCTTCATTCTATGGAAAGGTAGCATTCCAAAGCTTCATTCATTCCTAGAATGGTTAAACAATTGTGATCGAAATTTAAAGTTTAAAATGACATTTCATGAAGACCGTATCGCATTTTTAGATATCATGATTTCAAAAACACGTTATGGATTTCGTACTTCTATCTATAAGAAACCTACAGATAAGAATAATTATCTACACTACTCAAGTTTTCATCAGCATACCTTAAAAAAGAATTTACCATACAGCCAATTCCTCAGACTCAAACGATTATGCACTACCCAAAATGAGTTTGAAAGACAAGCACCGTATATGGCACAAAGATTTGTCCAAAGAGGCTATCCTACTACTGAGGTCCTCCATTGTTATCAACGATCACAATTACAACACCGTGACAATTTACTCCAGACAGGTAAGAAAATACGGAAGCCACCAGATTTTACCTGCATCTTGAAACACTCACATCTCTCTGGGAAAGTATCACGCATCATCAAAGACCATTGGCATATTTTGGATTTACATCCGTGCTTTAGAGGGAAGATACCTATGATCGCCTTAGCACGTAATACAAACCTTCGAGATAGATTAGTGCCTTCGGCACTTCCGACAGCTCTACATACCCAACATCATCACACAGGACATCAACCGTGCACGTCATGTTCAGTTTGCAAGCACTCCTTGAGCATTTCAACTTTCATACATCCACGTACAAGAAAGACATATAATTTAAATTTTAGCAGTAACTGCAATACTGAGCATGTTGTTTATATTATTATTTGCCCTTGTGATCTGATTTATGTTGGTAAAACAAAGAGAAAAATAAAAACAAGAATAATCGAACATAGGAGTTGCATTCTAAGAGAAGTCTGCTCAGCACCCTTGGTCCAACACTGGAAGGATTTAGCCCATACGATTGATGAATTACGTTTTTTTGTTTTTAAAACTTTTAGAAATAATTGGAGAGGTGGCAACCTGGATAATACATTACTGAGGGCTGAACAAAGAATTATATTTGAACTGAATACTATTACGCCAGCAGGTTTAAATTTAGATATAGATTTTCTTCCTTTTTTATAATTTTATATTATTTTTATGTTTATTTTTATAGCGTGCTAACTGTATTTGTACATTATTATATATCTGTTTATCTATATATCTAAAAGCGTTTTAATATTACCTTATTCACTATTGTTAATTTCCATATTACATGTTCTTTCCTGTCTGTTTTCTATCTTTATCCACAATTATAATTATATATTTTCATATATATTTATTTTAATATATATTTTAAAAATTTTTATACTTTTCTCTCCCTTTTTCTTTTTCTTTCACATGTTACTATTTGTAATATTTAGGTTTATAAACTATTAGTTTTTTCATTTTCATCCTCAGCTTCATATTAAGTCTATATTTAGGTTTATATACATCAGCTCTCTTTTTACTACACACCATCATCTACATTTTTAGCTCCATATTAGGTCTTTTATATTTGAATACGCCCACTCTGGAAGCTTATTGGATGTTTCTCCTCTCTATCATTTTGCCTCTTGTTCTCTTTATGGCATTTTACGACCTTTTTACGTATTTAAGTTTAGATTTTTCATAGCATTGCCTATTTCGTTTTGACGGCTTTTTACAGTGACGGATCGAGACGTTGTTTTACTTTTGGTAAGGTTTTTTTTCTCTTTTTTCTTTCTCTGTGAAGCTGGGGCGGTATTTTGTTTAGCGAGTTCAGGTGCGGGTGCGTCCTGTACTTTTTTCGACTGTTTCTCTTATGTTAGGGTGAGTAGATGGTAGCCGACATGCCGGCCTAAGCGGGTTGTCGCATACGCGGTTTTGTACAATATGACTTCATGTGCATGCTTCATTTTTTACCACTTCTTTGTTACACTCCCTATCGTTTTCCTTCATTTTATAGCCATTATTTCATTTCTTTCTTTATTTATCTTTTAATAGATTTATTCATTTGTACTGTTTCTAATTTTCAATTCAAAATCCTTTCCTTTTTGTAAGCTAGCTCCATATCTGACTCATTTGGCTTCTTGCATCATTTTTTTATGAAGGTGGTTGTTTCTGTTTGTATTTAAGGCTGGATGTTGTATTAATATATATTTATTATCTATTTTGTCTGTTCCTTATATAAGCTTTATAATAGGTTCATTGTTGTTATTATTTTTCCTATTGTTATCCATTTATATCCATTGTCATTTTAGTTCACCTTTATTAATTCAAATCTATTTCTGTGTATAAGGCTTTTATGTATGACTTTTATATTTTTAATATGCTTTTGGCATTTTTAATTTTATCTTATGGTATGTGTTTAATTAAAATTTTTTTAATCTGCAACTTGTATAATATTTCATATGCCTATGATCATTTTGCTCTTTTATTTTCTTCTATAGCTACCTTTATACAGTTTTTCTGTGGTTTTTTTTTTTTTTTGTTTTCTCCCTCTACCTTTACCATGGTATGTATATTATTTTCTATAATATATTGACTCTCTTTCCAATTCTTTTTCTTCTTTTTTCACATTGTGGTTTTCCTTTACGGGTCTTTTCTTTTGTGTGTTCATCTTTGCTTTTTTCATATATGATAATATATTTTTAAATAAAAAATTTTTTAGTTCAATTAATGTCACTTAACTTGCATGTTTTGTATTTTATCTTTGTTCTTTGCATTCTATTTCTTTCTTTCTTTACGGATGTGCGGCACCTTTTATGAAATCAGGTTAATATACCATTTTCTGTAATACCCTTTGATTGTTTTTAATTAATATTTTAATTTATCATATGTATTATTGTATTATTATTATTATATTTTATGTTACCCATTATTAATAATCAATTCTATGTTATATTTGTACTAATTAGGACCCCTGACGAAGGTGTGTCCGAAACACGGACCGTGTCGGGTCCCTTGATTGGTAATTGGTAAAAGGGTTTGCATATTATTATTTTTTGCATATCATTTTTTGTCATTAATAAAATTAGCCTACGTCTTGTACATATCTGCAGTTTTGTTTTGTTTGCTTTCGGTTGTTTTTTCTGCAGTTCTAGGTTGGAACTCCTTTTTGTTCTTTTGCTTCTTAGAGAAGAAACACAGTCTGTAACAGTTTGAAGTCTTTTAGAAGAGATTTTAGGTTTGAAAGTGAAATGTTCTCAGAACCACTTTCTATGTAATGCAATCTGGTTTCTTAGAGCAGAAACACAGTCTGTAAAAGTTTGAGGTCTATCAGAAGAGATTTTAGGTTTGAAAGTGAAATGTTCTCAGAACCACTTTCTATGTAATGCAATATTGTTTCTTAGAGAAGAAACACAGTCTGTAACAGTTTGAAGTCTATCAGAAGTGATTTTAGGTTTGAAAGTGAAATGTTCTCAGAACCACTTTCTATATAATGCAATATTGTTTCTTAGAGAAGAAACACAGTCTGTAAAAGTTTGGAGGCAATCTGAAGAGATTTTTGGTTTGAAAGTGAAATGTTCTCAGAACCACTTTCTATGTAATGCAATCTGGTTTCTTAGAGCAGAAACACAGTCTGTAAAAGTTTGAGGTCTATCAGAAGAGATTTTTGGTTTGAAAGTGAAATGTTCTCAGAACCACTTTCTATGTAATGCAATCTGGTTTCTTATAGCAGAAACACAGTCTGTAAAAGTTTGAGGTCTATCAGAAGAGATTTTTGGTTTGAAAGTGAAATGTTCTCAGAACCACTTTCTATGTAATGCAATATTGTTTCTTAGAGAAGAAACATAGTCTGTAACAGTTTGAAGTCTATCAGAAGAGATTTTAGGTTTGAAAGTGAAATGTTCTGAGAACCACTTTCTATATAATGCAATCTTGTTTCTTAGAGCAGAAACACAGTCTGTAAAAGTTTGGAGGCGATCTGAAGAGATTTTAGGTTTGAAAGTGAAATGTTCTCAGAACCACTTTCTATGTAATGCAATCTGGTTTCTTAGAGCAGAAACACAGTCTGTAAAAGTTTGAGGTCTATCTTGTTTCTTATAGCAGAAACACAGTCTGTAAAAGTTTGAGGTCTATCAGAAGAGATTTTTGGTTTGAAAGTGAAATGTTCTCAGAACCACTTTCTATGTAATGCAATATTGTTTCTTAGAGAAGAAACACAGTCTGTAACAGTTTGAAGTCTTTCAGAAGAGATTTTAGGTTTGAAAGTGAAATGTTCTCAGAACCACTTTCTATGTAATGCAATCTGGTTTCTTAGAGCAGAAACACAGTCTGTAAAAGTTTGAGGTCTATCAGAAGAGATTTTAGGTTTGAAAGTGAAATGTTCTCAGAACCACTTTCTATGTAATGCAATATTGTTTCTTAGAGAAGAAACACAGTCTGTAACAGTTTGAAGTCTATCAGAAGAGATTTTAGGTTTGAAAGTGAAATGTTCTCAGAACCACTTTCTATATAATGCAATATTGTTTCTTAGAGAAGAAACACAGTCTGTAAAAGTTTGGAGGCAATCTGAAGAGATTTTAGGTTTGAAAGTGAAATGTTCTCAGAACCACTTTCTATGTAATGCAATCTGGTTTCTTAGAGCAGAAACACAGTCTGTAAAAGTTTGAGGTCTATCAGAAGAGATTTTTGGTTTGAAAGTGAAATGTTCTCAGAACCACTTTCTATGTAATGCAATCTGGTTTCTTATAGCAGAAACACAGTCTGTAAAAGTTTGAGGTCTATCAGAAGAGATTTTTGGTTTGAAAGTGAAATGTTCTCAGAACCACTTTCTATGTAATGCAATATTGTTTCTTAGAGAAGAAACATAGTCTGTAACAGTTTGAAGTCTATCAGAAGAGATTTTAGGTTTGAAAGTGAAATGTTCTCAGAACCACTTTCTATATAATGCAATCTTGTTTCTTAGAGCAGAAACACAGTCTGTAAAAGTTTGGAGGCGATCTGAAGAGATTTTAGGTTTGAAAGTGAAATGTTCTCAGAACCACTTTCTATGTAATGCAATCTGGTTTCTTAGAGCAGAAACACAGTCTGTAAAAGTTTGAGGTCTATCTTGTTTCTTATAGCAGAAACACAGTCTGTAAAAGTTTGAGGTCTATCAGAAGAGATTTTTGGTTTGAAAGTGAAATGTTCTCAGAACCACTTTCTATGTAATGCAATATTGTTTCTTAGAGAAGAAACACAGTCTGTAACAGTTTGAAGTCTTTCAGAAGAGATTTTAGGTTTGAAAGTGAAATGTTCTCAGAACCACTTTCTATGTAATGCAATCTGGTTTCTTAGAGCAGAAACACAGTCTGTAAAAGTTTGAGGTCTATCAGAAGAGATTTTAGGTTTGAAAGTGAAATGTTCTCAGAACCACTTTCTATGTAATGCAATATTGTTTCTTAGAGAAGAAACACAGTCTGTAACAGTTTGAAGTCTATCAGAAGTGATTTTAGGTTTGAAAGTGAAATGTTCTCAGAACCACTTTCTATATAATGCAATATTGTTTCTTAGAGAAGAAACACAGTCTGTAAAAGTTTGGAGGCAATCTGAAGAGATTTTTGGTTTGAAAGTGAAATGTTCTCAGAACCACTTTCTATGTAATGCAATCTGGTTTCTTAGAGCAGAAACACAGTCTGTAAAAGTTTGAGGTCTATCAGAAGAGATTTTTGGTTTGAAAGTGAAATGTTCTCAGAACCACTTTCTATGTAATGCAATATTGTTTCTTAGAGAAGAAACATAGTCTGTAACAGTTTGAAGTCTATCAGAAGAGATTTTAGGTTTGAAAGTGAAATGTTCTCAGAACCACTTTCTATGTAATGCAATCTGGTTTCTTAGAGCAGAAACACAGTCTGTAAAAGTTTGGAGGCCATCTGAAGAGATTTTAGGTTTGAAAGTGAAATGTTCTCAGAACCACTTTCTATGTAATGCAATCTGGTTTCTTAGAGCAGAAACACAGTCTGTAAAAGTTTGAGGTCTATCAGAAGAGATTTTAGGTTTGAAAGTGAAATGTTCTCAGAACCACTTTCTATGTAATGCAATATTTTTTCTTAGAGAAGAAACACAGTCTGTAACAGTTTGAAGTCTATCAGAAGAGATTTTAGGTTTGAAAGTGAAATGTTCTCAGAACCACTTTCTATGTAATGCAATATTGTTTCTTAGAGAAGAAACACAGTCTGTAACAGTTTGAAGTCTTTCAGAAGAGATTTTAGGTTTGAAAGTGAAATGTTCTCAGAACCACTTTCTATGTAATGCAATCTGGTTTCTTAGAGCAGAAACACAGTCTGTAAAAGTTTGAGGTCTATCAGAAGAGATTTTAGGTTTGAAAGTGAAATGTTCTCAGAACCACTTTCTATGTAATGCAATATTGTTTCTTAGAGAAGAAACACAGTCTGTAACAGTTTGAAGTCTATCAGAAGTGATTTTAGGTTTGAAAGTGAAATGTTCTCAGAACCACTTTCTATATAATGCAATATTGTTTCTTAGAGAAGAAACACAGTCTGTAAAAGTTTGGAGGCAATCTGAAGAGATTTTAGGTTTGAAAGTGAAATGTTCTCAGAACCACTTTCTATGTAATGCAATCTGGTTTCTTAGAGCAGAAACACAGTCTGTAAAAGTTTGAGGTCTATCAGAAGAGATTTTTGGTTTGAAAGTGAAATGTTCTCAGAACCACTTTCTATGTAATGCAATCTGGTTTCTTATAGCAGAAACACAGTCTGTAAAAGTTTGAGGTCTATCAGAAGAGATTTAGGTTTGAAAGTGAAATGTTCTCAGAACCACTTTCTATGTAATGCAATATTGTTTCTTAGAGAAGAAACACAGTCTGTAACAGTTTGAAGTCTATCAGAAGAGATTTTAGGTTTGAAAGTGAAATGTTCTCAGAACCACTTTCTATGTAATGCAATCTGGTTTCTTAGAGCAGAAACACAGTCTGTAAAAGTTTGGAGGCGATCTGAAGAGATTTTAGGTTTGAAAGTGAAATGTTCTCAGAACCACTTTCTATGTAATGCAATCTGGTTTCTTAGAGCAGAAACACAGTCTGTAAAAGTTTGGAGGCGATCTGAAGAGATTTTAGGTTTGAAAGTGAAATGTTCTCAGAACCACTTTCTATGTAATGCAATATTGTTTCTTAGAGAAGAAACACAGTCTGTAACAGTTTGAAGTCTATCAGAAGTGATTTTAGGTTTGAAAGTGAAATGTTCTCAGAACCACTTTCTATATAATGCAATATTGTTTCTTAGAGAAGAAACACAGTCTGTAAAAGTTTGGAGGCAATCTGAAGAGATTTTTGGTTTGAAAGTGAAATGTTCTCAGAACCACTTTCTATGTAATGCAATCTGGTTTCTTAGAGCAGAAACACAGTCTGTAAAAGTTTGAGGTCTATCAGAAGAGATTTTTGGTTTGAAAGTGAAATGTTCTCAGAACCACTTTCTATGTAATGCAATCTGGTTTCTTATAGCAGAAACACAGTCTGTAAAAGTTTGAGGTCTATCAGAAGAGATTTTTGGTTTGAAAGTGAAATGTTCTCAGAACCACTTTCTATGTAATGCAATATTGTTTCTTAGAGAAGAAACATAGTCTGTAACAGTTTGAAGTCTATCAGAAGAGATTTTAGGTTTGAAAGTGAAATGTTCTGAGAACCACTTTCTATATAATGCAATCTTGTTTCTTAGAGCAGAAACACAGTCTGTAAAAGTTTGGAGGCGATCTGAAGAGATTTTAGGTTTGAAAGTGAAATGTTCTCAGAACCACTTTCTATGTAATGCAATCTGGTTTCTTAGAGCAGAAACACAGTCTGTAAAAGTTTGAGGTCTATCTTGTTTCTTATAGCAGAAACACAGTCTGTAAAAGTTTGAGGTCTATCAGAAGAGATTTTTGGTTTGAAAGTGAAATGTTCTCAGAACCACTTTCTATGTAATGCAATATTGTTTCTTAGAGAAGAAACACAGTCTGTAACAGTTTGAAGTCTTTCAGAAGAGATTTTAGGTTTGAAAGTGAAATGTTCTCAGAACCACTTTCTATGTAATGCAATCTGGTTTCTTAGAGCAGAAACACAGTCTGTAAAAGTTTGAGGTCTATCAGAAGAGATTTTAGGTTTGAAAGTGAAATGTTCTCAGAACCACTTTCTATGTAATGCAATATTGTTTCTTAGAGAAGAAACACAGTCTGTAACAGTTTGAAGTCTATCAGAAGAGATTTTAGGTTTGAAAGTGAAATGTTCTCAGAACCACTTTCTATATAATGCAATATTGTTTCTTAGAGAAGAAACACAGTCTGTAAAAGTTTGGAGGCAATCTGAAGAGATTTTAGGTTTGAAAGTGAAATGTTCTCAGAACCACTTTCTATGTAATGCAATCTGGTTTCTTAGAGCAGAAACACAGTCTGTAAAAGTTTGAGGTCTATCAGAAGAGATTTTTGGTTTGAAAGTGAAATGTTCTCAGAACCACTTTCTATGTAATGCAATCTGGTTTCTTATAGCAGAAACACAGTCTGTAAAAGTTTGAGGTCTATCAGAAGAGATTTTTGGTTTGAAAGTGAAATGTTCTCAGAACCACTTTCTATGTAATGCAATATTGTTTCTTAGAGAAGAAACATAGTCTGTAACAGTTTGAAGTCTATCAGAAGAGATTTTAGGTTTGAAAGTGAAATGTTCTGAGAACCACTTTCTATATAATGCAATCTTGTTTCTTAGAGCAGAAACACAGTCTGTAAAAGTTTGGAGGCGATCTGAAGAGATTTTAGGTTTGAAAGTGAAATGTTCTCAGAACCACTTTCTATGTAATGCAATCTGGTTTCTTAGAGCAGAAACACAGTCTGTAAAAGTTTGAGGTCTATCTTGTTTCTTATAGCAGAAACACAGTCTGTAAAAGTTTGAGGTCTATCAGAAGAGATTTTTGGTTTGAAAGTGAAATGATCTTAGAACCACTTTCTATGTAATGCAATATTGTTTCTTAGAGAAGAAACACAGTCTGTAACAGTTTGAAGTCTATCAGAAGAGATTTTAGGTTTGAAAGTGAAATGTTCTCAGAACCACTTTCTATGTAATGCAATATTGTTTCTTAGAGAAGAAACTCAGTCTGTAACAGTTTGAAGTCTTTCAGAAGAGATTTTAGGTTTGAAAGTGAAATGTTCTCAGAACCACTTTCTATGTAATGCAATCTGGTTTCTTAGAGCAGAAACACAGTCTGTAAAAGTTTGAGGTCTATCAGAAGAGATTTTAGGTTTGAAAGTGAAATGTTCTCAGAACCACTTTCTATGTAATGCAATATTGTTTCTTAGAGCAGAAACACAGTCTGTAAAAGTTTGAGGTCTATCTTGTTTCTTATAGCAGAAACACAGTCTGTAAAAGTTTGAGGTCTATCAGAAGAGATTTTAGGTTTGAAAGTGAAATGTTCTCAGAACCACTTTCTATGTAATGCAATCTGGTTTCTTAGAGCAGAAACACAGTCTGTAAAAGTTTGAGGTCTATCAGAAGAGATTTAAGGTTTGAAAGTGAAATGTTCTCAGAACCACTTTCTATGTAATGCAATATTGTTTCTTAGAGAAGAAACACAGTCTGTAACAGTTTGAAGTCTATCAGAAGAGATTTTAGGTTTGAAAGTGAAATGTTCTCAGAACCACTTTCTATATAATGCAATCTGGTTTCTTAGAGCAGAAACACAGTCTGTAAAAGTTTGGAGGCAATCTGAAGAGATTTTAGGTTTGAAAGTGAAATGTTCTCAGAACCACTTTCTATGTAATGCAATCTGGTTTCTTAGAGCAGAAACACAGTCTGTAAAAGTTTGAGGTCTATCAGAAGAGATTTTAGGTTTGAAAGTGAAATGTTCTCAGAACCACTTTCTATGTAATGCAATCTGGTTTCTTATAGCAGAAACACAGTCTGTAAAAGTTTGAGGTCTATCAGAAGAGATTTTTGGTTTGAAAGTGAAATGTTCTCAGAACCACTTTCTATGTAATGCAATATTGTTTCTTAGAGAAGAAACATAGTCTGTAACAGTTTGAAGTCTATCAGAAGAGATTTTAGGTTTGAAAGTGAAATGTTCTCAGAACCACTTTCTATGTAATGCAATCTGGTTTCTTAGAGCAGAAACACAGTCTGTAAAAGTTTGGAGGCGATCTGAAGAGATTTTAGGTTTGAAAGTGAAATGTTCTCAGAACCACTTTCTATGTAATGCAATCTGGTTTCTTAGAGCAGAAACACAGTCTGTAAAAGTTTGAGGTCTATCAGAAGAGATTTTAGGTTTGAAAGTGAAATGTTCTCAGAACCACTTTCTATGTAATGCAATATTTTTTCTTAGAGAAGAAACACAGTCTGTAAAAGTTTGGAGGCGATATGAAGAGATTTTAGGTTTGAAAGTGAAATGTTCTCAGAACCACTTTCTATGTAATGCAATCTGGTTTCTTAGAGCAGAAACACAGTCTGTAAAAGTTTGAGGTCTATCAGAAGAGATTTTAGGTTTGAAAGTGAAATGTTCTCAGAACCACTTTCTATGTAATGCAATCTGGTTTCTTATAGCAGAAACACAGTCTGTAACAGTTTGAAGTCTATCAGAAGAGATTTTAGGTTTGAAAGTGAAATGTTCTCAGAACCACTTTCTATGTAATGCAATCTGGTTTCTTAGAGCAGAAACACAGTCTGTAAAAGTTTGAGGTCTATCAGAAGAGATTTTAGGTTTGAAAGTGAAATGTTCTCAGAACCACTTTCTATGTAATGCAATATTGTTTCTTAGAGAAGAAACACAGTCTGTAACAGTTTGAAGTCTATCAGAAGTGATTTTAGGTTTGAAAGTGAAATGTTCTCAGAACCACTTTCTATATAATGCAATATTGTTTCTTAGAGAAGAAACACAGTCTGTAAAAGTTTGGAGGCAATCTGAAGAGATTTTTGGTTTGAAAGTGAAATGTTCTCAGAACCACTTTCTATGTAATGCAATCTGGTTTCTTAGAGCAGAAACACAGTCTGTAAAAGTTTGAGGTCTATCAGAAGAGATTTTAGGTTTGAAAGTGAAATGTTCTCAGAACCACTTTCTATGTAATGCAATCTGGTTTCTTATAGCAGAAACACAGTCTGTAAAAGTTTGAGGTCTATCAGAAGAGATTTTAGGTTTGAAAGTGAAATGTTCTCAGAACCACTTTCTATGTAATGCAATATTGTTTCTTAGAGAAGAAACACAGTCTGTAACAGTTTGAAGTCTATCAGAAGAGATTTTAGGTTTGAAAGTGAAATGTTCTCAGAACCACTTTCTATGTAATGCAATCTGGTTTCTTAGAGCAGAAACACAGTCTGTAAAAGTTTGGAGGCGATCTGAAGAGATTTTAGGTTTGAAAGTGAAATGTTCTCAGAACCACTTTCTATGTAATGCAATCTGGTTTCTTAGAGCAGAAACACAGTCTGTAAAAGTTTGGAGGCGATCTGAAGAGATTTTAGGTTTGAAAGTGAAATGTTCTCAGAACCACTTTCTATGTAATGCAATCTGGTTTCTTAGAGCAGAAACACAGTCTGTAAAAGTTTGAGGTCTATCTTGTTTCTTATAGCAGAAACACAGTCTGTAAAAGTTTGAGGTCTATCAGAAGAGATTTTAGGTTTGAAAGTGAAATGTTTTCAGAACCACTTTCTATGTAATGCAATCTGGTTTCTTATAGCAGAAACACAGTCTGTAAAAGTTTGAGGTCTATCAGAAGAGATTTTTGGTTTGAAAGTGAAATGTTCTCAGAACCACTTTCTATGTAATGCAATATTGTTTCTTAGAGAAGAAACATAGTCTGTAACAGTTTGAAGTCTATCAGAAGAGATTTTAGGTTTGAAAGTGAAATGTTCTCAGAACCACTTTCTATGTAATGCAATCTGGTTTCTTAGAGCAGAAACACAGTCTGTAAAAGTTTGGAGGCCATCTGAAGAGATTTTAGGTTTGAAAGTGAAATGTTCTCAGAACCACTTTCTATGTAATGCAATCTGGTTTCTTAGAGCAGAAACACAGTCTGTAAAAGTTTGAGGTCTATCAGAAGAGATTTTAGGTTTGAAAGTGAAATGTTCTCAGAACCACTTTCTATGTAATGCAATATTTTTTCTTAGAGAAGAAACACAGTCTGTAACAGTTTGAAGTCTATCAGAAGAGATTTTAGGTTTGAAAGTGAAATGTTCTCAGAACCACTTTCTATGTAATGCAATATTGTTTCTTAGAGAAGAAACACAGTCTGTAACAGTTTGAAGTCTTTCAGAAGAGATTTTAGGTTTGAAAGTGAAATGTTCTCAGAACCACTTTCTATGTAATGCAATCTGGTTTCTTAGAGCAGAAACACAGTCTGTAAAAGTTTGAGGTCTATCAGAAGAGATTTTAGGTTTGAAAGTGAAATGTTCTCAGAACCACTTTCTATGTAATGCAATATTGTTTCTTAGAGAAGAAACACAGTCTGTAACAGTTTGAAGTCTATCAGAAGTGATTTTAGGTTTGAAAGTGAAATGTTCTCAGAACCACTTTCTATATAATGCAATATTGTTTCTTAGAGAAGAAACACAGTCTGTAAAAGTTTGGAGGCAATCTGAAGAGATTTTTGGTTTGAAAGTGAAATGTTCTCAGAACCACTTTCTATGTAATGCAATCTGGTTTCTTAGAGCAGAAACACAGTCTGTAAAAGTTTGAGGTCTATCAGAAGAGATTTTTGGTTTGAAAGTGAAATGTTCTCAGAACCACTTTCTATGTAATGCAATCTGGTTTCTTATAGCAGAAACACAGTCTGTAAAAGTTTGAGGTCTATCAGAAGAGATTTTTGGTTTGAAAGTGAAATGTTCTCAGAACCACTTTCTATGTAATGCAATATTGTTTCTTAGAGAAGAAACATAGTCTGTAACAGTTTGAAGTCTATCAGAAGAGATTTTAGGTTTGAAAGTGAAATGTTCTGAGAACCACTTTCTATATAATGCAATCTTGTTTCTTAGAGCAGAAACACAGTCTGTAAAAGTTTGGAGGCGATCTGAAGAGATTTTAGGTTTGAAAGTGAAATGTTCTCAGAACCACTTTCTATGTAATGCAATCTGGTTTCTTAGAGCAGAAACACAGTCTGTAAAAGTTTGAGGTCTATCTTGTTTCTTATAGCAGAAACACAGTCTGTAAAAGTTTGAGGTCTATCAGAAGAGATTTTTGGTTTGAAAGTGAAATGTTCTTAGAACCACTTTCTATGTAATGCAATATTGTTTCTTAGAGAAGAAACACAGTCTGTAACAGTTTGAAGTCTATCAGAAGAGATTTTAGGTTTGAAAGTGAAATGTTCTCAGAACCACTTTCTATGTAATGCAATATTGTTTCTTAGAGAAGAATCACAGTCTGTAACAGTTTGAAGTCTTTCAGAAGAGATTTTAGGTTTGAAAGTGAAATGTTCTCAGAACCACTTTCTATGTAATGCAATCTGGTTTCTTAGAGCAGAAACACAGTCTGTAAAAGTTTGAGGTCTATCAGAAGAGATTTTAGGTTTGAAAGTGAAATGTTCTCAGAACCACTTTCTATGTAATGCAATATTGTTTCTTAGAGCAGAAACACAGTTTGTAAAAGTTTGAGGTCTATCTTGTTTCTTATAGCAGAAACACAGTCTGTAAAAGTTTGAGGTCTATCAGAAGAGATTTTAGGTTTGAAAGTGAAATGTTCTCAGAACCACTTTCTATGTAATGCAATCTGGTTTCTTAGAGCAGAAACACAGTCTGTAAAAGTTTGAGGTCTATCAGAAGAGATTTAAGGTTTGAAAGTGAAATGTTCTCAGAACCACTTTCTATGTAATGCAATATTGTTTCTTAGAGAAGAAACACAGTCTGTAACAGTTTGAAGTCTATCAGAAGAGATTTTAGGTTTGAAAGTGAAATGTTCTCAGAACCACTTTCTATATAATGCAATCTGGTTTCTTAGAGCAGAAACACAGTCTGTAAAAGTTTGGAGGCGATATGAAGAGATTTTAGGTTTGAAAGTGAAATGTTCTCAGAACCACTTTCTATGTAATGCAATCTGGTTTCTTAGAGCAGAAACACAGTCTGTAAAAGTTTGAGGTCTATCAGAAGAGATTTTAGGTTTGAAAGTGAAATGTTCTCAGAACCACTTTCTATGTAATGCAATCTGGTTTCTTATAGCAGAAACACAGTCTGTAAAAGTTTGAGGTCTATCAGAAGAGATTTTAGGTTTGAAAGTGAAATGTTCTCAGAACCACTTTCTATGTAATGCAATCTGGTTTCTTAGAGCAGAAACACAGTCTGTAAAAGTTTGGAGGCCTATCTGAAGAGATTTTAGGTTTGAAAGTGAAATGTTCTCAGAACCACTTTCTATGTAATGCAATATTGTTTCTTAGAGAAGAAACATAGTCTGTAACAGTTTGAAGTCTATCAGAAGAGATTTTAGGTTTGAAAGTGAAATGTTCTGAGAACCACTTTCTATATAATGCAATCTTGTTTCTTAGAGCAGAAACACAGTCTGTAAAAGTTTGGAGGCGATCTGAAGAGATTTTAGGTTTGAAAGTGAAATGTTCTCAGAACCACTTTCTATGTAATGCAATCTGGTTTCTTAGAGCAGAAACACAGTCTGTAAAAGTTTGAGGTCTATCTTGTTTCTTATAGCAGAAACACAGTCTGTAAAAGTTTGAGGTCTATCAGAAGAGATTTTTGGTTTGAAAGTGAAATGCAATATTGTTTCTTAGAGAAGAAACACAGTCTGTAACAGTTTGAAGTCTATCAGAAGAGATTTTAGGTTTGAAAGTGAAATGTTCTCAGAACCACTTTCTATGTAATGCAATATTGTTTCTTAGAGAAGAAACATAGTCTGTAACAGTTTGAAGTCTATCAGAAGAGATTTTAGGTTTGAAAGTGAAATGTTCTCAGAACCACTTTCTATGTAATGCAATCTGGTTTCTTAGAGCAGAAACACAGTCTGTAAAAGTTTGAGGTCTATCAGAAGAGATTTTAGGTTTGAAAGTGAAATGTTCTCAGAACCACTTTCTATGTAATGCAATATTGTTTCTTAGAGCAGAAACACAGTCTGTAAAAGTTTGAGGTCTATCTTGTTTCTTATAGCAGAAACACAGTCTGTAAAAGTTTGAGGTCTATCAGAAGAGATTTTAGGTTTGAAAGTGAAATGTTCTCAGAACCACTTTCTATGTAATGCAATCTGGTTTCTTAGAGCAGAAACACAGTCTGTAAAAGTTTGAGGTCTATCAGAAGAGATTTAAGGTTTGAAAGTGAAATGTTCTCAGAACCACTTTCTATGTAATGCAATATTGTTTCTTAGAGAAGAAACACAGTCTGTAACAGTTTGAAGTCTATCAGAAGAGATTTTAGGTTTGAAAGTGAAATGTTCTCAGAACCACTTTCTATATAATGCAATCTGGTTTCTTAGAGCAGAAACACAGTCTGTAAAAGTTTGGAGGCAATCTGAAGAGATTTTAGGTTTGAAAGTGAAATGTTCTCAGAACCACTTTCTATGTAATGCAATCTGGTTTCTTAGAGCAGAAACACAGTCTGTAAAAGTTTGAGGTCTATCAGAAGAGATTTTAGGTTTGAAAGTGAAATGTTCTCAGAACCACTTTCTATGTAATGCAATCTGGTTTCTTATAGCAGAAACACAGTCTGTAAAAGTTTGAGGTCTATCAGAAGAGATTTTTGGTTTGAAAGTGAAATGTTCTCAGAACCACTTTCTATGTAATGCAATATTGTTTCTTAGAGAAGAAACATAGTCTGTAACAGTTTGAAGTCTATCAGAAGAGATTTTAGGTTTGAAAGTGAAATGTTCTCAGAACCACTTTCTATGTAATGCAATCTGGTTTCTTAGAGCAGAAACACAGTCTGTAAAAGTTTGGAGGCGATCTGAAGAGATTTTAGGTTTGAAAGTGAAATGTTCTCAGAACCACTTTCTATGTAATGCAATCTGGTTTCTTAGAGCAGAAACACAGTCTGTAAAAGTTTGAGGTCTATCAGAAGAGATTTTAGGTTTGAAAGTGAAATGTTCTCAGAACCACTTTCTATGTAATGCAATATTTTTTCTTAGAGAAGAAACACAGTCTGTAACAGTTTGAAGTCTATCAGAAGAGATTTTAGGTTTGAAAGTGAAATGTTCTCAGAACCACTTTCTATGTAATGCAATATTGTTTCTTAGAGAAGAAACACAGTCTGTAACAGTTTGAAGTCTTTCAGAAGAGATTTTAGGTTTGAAAGTGAAATGTTCTCAGAACCACTTTCTATGTAATGCAATCTGGTTTCTTAGAGCAGAAACACAGTCTGTAAAAGTTTGAGGTCTATCAGAAGAGATTTTAGGTTTGAAAGTGAAATGTTCTCAGAACCACTTTCTATGTAATGCAATATTGTTTCTTAGAGAAGAAACACAGTCTGTAACAGTTTGAAGTCTATCAGAAGTGATTTTAGGTTTGAAAGTGAAATGTTCTCAGAACCACTTTCTATATAATGCAATATTGTTTCTTAGAGAAGAAACACAGTCTGTAAAAGTTTGGAGGCAATCTGAAGAGATTGTTAGGTTTGAAAGTGAAATGTTCTCAGAACCACTTTCTATGTAATGCAATCTGGTTTCTTAGAGCAGAAACACAGTCTGTAAAAGTTTGAGGTCTATCAGAAGAGATTTTTGGTTTGAAAGTGAAATGTTCTCAGAACCACTTTCTATGTAATGCAATCTGGTTTCTTATAGCAGAAACACAGTCTGTAAAAGTTTGAGGTCTATCAGAAGAGATTTTAGGTTTGAAAGTGAAATGTTCTCAGAACCACTTTCTATGTAATGCAATATTGTTTCTTAGAGAAGAAACACAGTCTGTAACAGTTTGAAGTCTATCAGAAGAGATTTTAGGTTTGAAAGTGAAATGTTCTCAGAACCACTTTC